>NW_026731940.1:447500-482500 GCF_028476545.2 Physella acuta | reverse complement strand
GAGCAATGAATATATACTTTTAAAACATATTAAATTTAAACGAGCAGAGGACATACTCGAGAATTATATTATGTCTATAGCACTACACTTTCTACTGCTAGCAAGGTTGTACACATTTAGTGCTACAAATATTACTTTTATGCCCTTTATAGCCTAAGTGACTTTTTTTACCCCTATGCGGGAATTTACTACAGTTTTCTTAATTACTGAACACTTTTTAAAATAATTACTTATAACACGTTCATGTTATTGATCTTTTTTTTATAAACTGTTATTCAAAGTAAAAAAACTGTTTACATAGTGTTTTTTTTTTAATTTACCTTTATTACAAGTACAAATTACACGCATTCTTCATACTTGCTGTGACATTAAGTTGGTTATAGCCTACGGAAATAGATTATGTTACCTCTCACAACCACGTGTGATTTACACAGACTTCTTTGAAAAATACATAAACACGTTAATACTTACGAATCAGCAAAGTCACCAGAATTAATGGCATCTGCATTGTGAAGAATATAATATTCTACTTACTTCGTATACAATTGGATATACTCAGATTTAAAGAAGTATGGTTCAGATTCTATAAGAAAAATCCAGAATGTTAAAGATTAGTTTTGGCCATTTTATATATTATACGTCTTTGGTAAATTATTTACAAAATATACAAATCGAAATTTGCAAAAATGATATATTTTGAAAGTTGTTCTTTTACAAATTATTTTACTTAGATAAAAAAGCATAACGTGATAGGTTAGGCATTTTAGGAAATTTAAAATAGGCTAATTATCAAAGTACGCAAACAACATTCATTAAAAAAATTCTTTCTTTTCATAAGCATGATTTGTTGTAGACTTACCCTAATATAACAGAGTTGACTTGCTTAATTATTTAATTGTTTTGTAAAAATAAATGCTAATAAATTTTGTAATATAATAAAAAAGCTACGTGATCTGACATAGGTATTTTTATAATGTTAGTTAGAACAGAACTTACATCACAGATGGCATACACGGTAGGTGGGTAGGTAGGTAGGTCGGTAGGTAGGTGCGTCATGATGTGAAATAATATTAAATACATAATTGTTATTTTGGTGCGAATGAGTGTTGGTGCGAGAGATATGACGAATGCATGTTTGTTTGATGACGCGGATGAAAGAGAGTGAATTTTTGCCATAGGAACGGGTTGTTATGGTATGCAAGCTAGGTAGTTCGGACTATGGAGAATGTGAGAGATACTTCGTTTGCGTTTTTGTTTGCGCTTTTTTTCCGTTTGCGTTTTTTTCTGTGTGCGCTTTTGTTTGCGCTTTTTTTTCTGTGTTCCTTTTTTCTGTTTGCGCTTTTTTCCTTAGCGCTTCAATGACACCAGTAAATTAGAAAAAAATAATCTTAAACGATTTGAAATTATTAGTGCTCATGGTCTAAATTTATGAGTTTGAAAATTAATATTGAAAGTGTTTTTAAAATAATTTTCATTTTGCGTTCTTAAAATAATAATTTTCAATATGAACATTACATAAAATTTAAAAAAAAAATAATTTATCAACGTTTATAAAGTTTCTAATTATGTCTGAAAATTATTTAAATTTAGTCCTTTAGGCTCATTACGTCCCTTGATTAGAAAAACACAATTACTTCCCCTTAAAAAACCATCGGGTGGAACAGAATTTACTTTTTATTACTTTGTTTTGTGTTTGGAAAAAATAATTAAGTAATTAGCGGGGATTGATCTAATGCGAATGTTGTAGGTATTTTTAATACTGCCTTTTATTTATTCTATACACTGAACTTATTGTTTACTAAATTTTAAAAAAAGTCAATAACAGTTAATAAGCCAGGTCTTTCATGTCCTATATGTTTATTTCTTTCCGTTTACAGATAAGCTTGGAGTATTAAGATTAATCATTAAATTGAAACAGGCGCGTCCGACGACGCCCTACCAGGGTTCAATTTGGCGCCCAGGGCCATCCTGTGAGCGCTATGGTGCATAATTTCGCTTTAAGCAGTGCGATAGAGTATGGATAAGAAAGGTTACTATAGTCTTTAAATGAATCGAATCCGGGAGTCCTCATGCGCCCGGACCGGGTGCTATTTGGGGCCCCGGGCATTCCCGTGTTCGGTGTGGCGCCTACGTTCGTTTAAGTGAGTGCAAAAGACAATTAAAAAGTTGGGGTATTATAGTCGTTTATTAAGCTGAAGCAGGCGATTCCGCCGGCGCCCCAGGATGGTGCGATTTGGCGCCCCGAGCTAGACTGTGAACACGATGCGTTAATGTTCGCGTTTTTTGTGTTTAGGTTGGGTTAGTGGTTGGGCTTGCATTTTGATTTGGTTCGTTCTTTCTTTTTCGTTTTCGTTTGTGTTTTTTTCTTGGGATTGTGTTTGTATTTGTGTTTGTGGTTGGTTTGTGTTTTTGTTTGTGTTTGTGATTGGGTTTAGGTTTGTGTTATCGTTTGTATTAGTGTTTGCTTTTATGTTATGTTTCCTTTGTTTATTTTTTTAGTTTTGGTTGGTTGTGGTTAGGGTGGTCAATGCCGGGTATATGCTAATTACTAAACACAAATGTCATGTTTCTTTACAGATAGGTTTCAGAAAGCTCTTTTATAGACATCTGCACGAAACTTCAAGAAGATATACAATTTTATATAATACTAGCCGTCCCGGTTTGTGTTGTGTTGTGTTTTGTTTGTGTTGTGTTTTGTGTTGTGTTGTGTTGTGCTGTGCCGTGTTGTGTTATGATTGTGTTGTGATTGTGTTGTGTTGTGGTTGTGTTGTGTTGTGTTTGTGTTGTGTTTGTTTGTGTTATGTTCGCGGCTTTTTTTGTGTGTTTTGGCTTTGGTTGGTTGTGGTTAGGGTGGGCAATGCCGGGTATATTCTGATTACAAAACACACATGTCATGGTCCTTTACAGATAGGTTTTTTACAGAGGCCAGAGCAGGGCCTGGCCGGGACGGCTAGTATATATATATATATATATATATATATATATATATATATATATATATATATATATATATATATATATATATATATATATATATATATATATATATATATATATATATAAATACTAGCTGCATACTCTTCATTCGCCAAGTTGAATCTTTTTTTTTTAATGTACCAACTTGTGATCAGAACAAAATCAAACACAAACACAATGTCCAATAAATGCAAACAAGAACAAACAACTAACGCAAACACAAATGCAAACACAAAAGAGGACGCAAACACGATTGCAAACTCAAACAAAAACATAAACACAACAAAACAATCTAAAAAAGAACGCTGAACAACACAAACACAAAAGAAAACACAAACCCAAACGCAAACACAACACAAACACAAATCCAAACTCAAACGCAACACACACACACAAACAAAAACATAAACGCAAGCACAAATAAAAACAACGCGACTGACCACACATGCTGACATATGCAGTGCATTATGGGGATTTCAAATAAAGACAAAAAGACAGATCGAAAGACAGACACAGACAAGTTGATTATAATAGGGAGACAGGTCTCCGACCGACAGACTTATATACGTAGGATACACTCGGCGGTGTCGACAACGTCTTGTTAACCCTATTAACAAACTTCTGAAGTAACAAACAAAAAAATTTAGTCTCTGAAGGACAAATAACTGCGGCAATACGTCCAGAGAAACCGAATTTCCTAACTTATACATGGGCATGGACTTGATCATCTATCCGCAACATCCGTCGCTATGTCGGGTTTCAATAATAATTCAATAATATTTAAATGTTTTTTTTCATATTCATTTTTTACGAATATTTATTTTTCAATCCGCCTACAAAACTCAAAAATTATGTCCCAGCGTAAAAAATTTAACGATAAATTATGCGGAAACTTCTGTCCTGATTATATGTATCCGATTTCATTATCTTTTCACGTATAATTGCTTTGACTATATCGGCCTCTAGGGCTAAGATTAAATATTCTAGTCATGACTGCAATTTATCATTTGTGTATGAGGCAATTAAAATAATTAAAACTGTAAATAAAGTTTGCTGACGGTACAAAAATATTACTATTCTTGAAGACGTTTATAATAAGACTATTTGGTGCTATCGTCTGTAAATAAAAGATCCGGATTAGTAACAAAAATTAATTATCTCGTCGATTTTTACTGAGCTCACGTGCTCTTAACATATGTCTAATTTCAATACAATTTTAGAATCAGCTTTCACACGCGCCCGCACACGTGTGCAAACACATCTCTCCATACAGAATAATTGCTTACGATTTATTTATTCATTTATTTATTTATTTATTTATTCAATAACGGCGACAATAGTGGGCACGGATGCCTTTTTTCATATTGGCCGTTTTAAAATAAACAAACAAAACAGCGTAATAACAACATTTAAGAAAGCAATTATGTAATAAAAACATAACAGTAACATTGCACAAAAATATGGAATAAAGAAATAATATTACATATTTATAATACAAAATGAGGTGGAAAAAATATAATCGATGCATTAGAAATGTTGACACGCGTCAGTTAGGGAAGTCATTAACTAATTGTTGTTTTAGTTAAGTTCGAATACATTTTCGGATGTAGATAGTTTTTTTATTAGGAAGATTGTTCCACAAATTAGAACAGAGTAGGCGAAGCTATGTTTTTGGAAAACAAAAGTTGTATGTTGGATCGGTAAACTAAGATGACGATTTAATTATGTGTTAAAAGAAAATAGGTCTGATAAGTAAGATGGGTCTGTTTCGCTGACAATTTTATGTTAAAAAATGGCTTTAGTATATATTATATTTTTTTATTTTTGGGAAGTATATTAGTTATAATAAAAGAGTCCAAACTACTAGACAAGCTAGTAACCAGTTATATTGTTCTTTTTAATGACAGTAGAGGGCGCTGTTTTGTTATAAAGCTGCCGCTCCACGCTACAGAATCATAATCCAATCTAGATTGAATAAAAGCTTTATAAGCTTTAAAAAACCAGCCTGCTTCTATAGTCCGCAAATTTTTATTCCTTGCTAGTTGAAAAGTTTTCTTTAATAAGTAGCCTACATTTTTAGAAGATGAATATGATCGGACCAGGTGAGGTTGTGATATATAATCAATCCTAGGCAGGGCCGGCGCTCCCTATAAGGCGAACTAATCTTTTCGGTTAATAGCGATTCATAAATTTTTAAATAAAATAAATACTTACTTGGATCTATATGCATTAGAACTGATTGTAAAAGAAACGAAATAATTAAGTAGCATCGGCTTTCCATGAAGTCGTTTGTAACCTCATACAACACAATGTAAAAATAAATGATGAAACAAAGAAAAAAAAATCTTGTTAATGTTGTTGGCTTGTAGTATTTCAACTACGTCTGGCTACGCGTTTCTTTAAAAGAACATTTTAAAAATATATTTTTAAAATGTCTTTTCACATTAGCAACAATTGAACGAACGATTTCGTCACAAGCCAAAAGCCCAACATCTAACACACACACACACACACACACACACACACACACACACACACACACACACACCGATAGCTGTACCAGTGGCGTAGCCAGGATCGTCTCAAGGGGGGGGGGGTTCAATTTTTACCCGGGGACAAAATTTCGATTTGCACCCCCCTCCCCTCAAACTTTCGATTTGCGACCCCCCCCTCATACTATATATATATATATATATATATATATATATATATATATATATATACCGAGGGGTCTATGGGAGGGGGGGTTATGACCCCCCTAACCCCCCCTGCCTACGCCACTGAGCTGTACTAATAACTGAAATAAAACTGGCTCTGTATGTGCCCCCAGTAACGTTAAAGACAGCACTGCTCAGAACTAAAATACTTTAACTTTAACACTACATTAAGCAAGCCCCCTCCCATTCATTAAAATATACGGGCACAATTACTCTGAATGATATCACTACATTCTATCATAAAGAGTATGTTGATGCTTATTTTTTAGAGAGTCCTTACATTGTATCAAAAACAATTTGGGCATTATAATTCTTAATGAATGTAATGCATGCAAAATAATTAATTTTAAATTATTTCCCTACAATTTAACACAAAAAATAATGGGCGTTATTACACTACAAATGGCAAATATTTCACCAAAGTTGCCCCAAAAAATTATAAAAAATATTATAGGTATAATTACTCTTTGGATGCTCTCAAAATGTATCATAATGAGCATGTACATAAAAGCTTTAGATATGCCCGCAATGTGTGAGCCCTGCTAAAGGGGATCACTACTATACTATCTACCTTCCCTAGGCATATCTAGCTAATGTCCGGTAAGTGCAACCATTATAAAACCAATAGTGGTTAAACCCTAACCTTAGTCTTATGTTAAAATAAAAATAAAATTCTTAACATTTTATAGAATATATTACATGGAAAAAAAATTAACAAAAAAATGTAAACATTAAGTCAAATTCAAAACATCCTAATTAAACATTAAACAACCACCAAACAAACAAAACACAACGTTCGATGGAATATTATGTACCTTCGATGCCTCGGATAGTCAAGGCTCTGAACACACAGACAAAACAATACGTACAAAACATCCAATCAACTTGCAAAAGCAATCTCACTGGAAAGGGGGGGGGGGAGGAGAGACAAGAAAAGGAAAACATAAGTAAAATGCTTGGAAAAATATATACAAAAATATATACATATGTTTAAATACTACCTACTACTACTAAGGATATCTAGCTATAAACTCGAGTAAGTACTAATATCAATTCTTAAAACACGCCTAATCACTGTCTAACCAAGAACTAGCAAATTAAAAATATCGTGTAAAAAAATTCCGTGTAGAACCAATCATTCCTACAAAAGGAGCAGCCCGAAGCCATTTGTCTACCTACACCATCTACATTAATAACAATAAAGTTAACACACCCCGCTAAGGCCCCAATAAAGGAAGATACAAAGCAAATGATACTTAACAAGACGTTGCAAGAAAAATCACACAAATTAAATTTAAAGCAAACTAAAACTCGAGGCAACTAAAATATACAAAGTACTATTTAAGACAAACACAAAAATCAACTTGTGACTAAGCCAAACTTAGTCATCGTGGGGAACCCACAATAACAATAATCTATTAAAATAATCGAGTGAAATACACACACGCATTCAAACCAGTTTAGGAAACCCTCCTAAACATTACGATCTAACCCACGGGGTCCAAAACACACGCCAAGGGTTTAGAATATATTAAAATACATTTTAAACGAACAAAAAGAATACACCACGTGTGTAACAGGCCTGCCGATGCCCACTATCTCGTTTTAGACGAAAAAAAACGAGAAACATCGGCAGTTTGCTTTCATACCAAACACACATATAAAAATAAATAATAAAAAACAAATACATTCACGCACGAGGTGCGCCAAGCGCCCACACAGAAATTGACCCGATCTACATACAAAAGAAAGAAAAATACTTCCATTGGATGCCCCCGTAGTGGATGCCCGGGGCCTGGGCCCGTCCCCTCCCCTTCTACACGTCAATGACTGAAGTATTGGACAAAATAAGTGGTAAGGTGTCACACTTTGTAGACAAGTAATTGTTTAATGTATAATGGATAGACAACTGCAGCTATACTTCCATTGAAACCAAACCTGCGGCCTTAACAATAGCGTGGACTTGATAATCTCGCCGCTACATCATAAGGTGTTCACTCTTATAACTATCTATATATTATGTGTGCGTCTGAACATTTTATGAATACCAACGCTTAACATTCCAATTTATAAAGCTTTTTATAAGCAGTGCAGCACACGTTTGTTTTCTAATAAAATAAAATTATTTTTAATTGTATTTTAAAAAGGAAATTTTAAAGGAAATAGGCTTTCTTGTTTTCATGAACGTTGCCTGGCAAGTTTATTTTTTTCAATAGTATTTAAATTTTAGATAATCAATATTCAAATCGAATTCACAGTGTACGATTGTTTCAATTCTAATCCGCCTAAAGTTCTTAAAAGTTATTTTTCAGCGTAAAGAATTCAACGATAAATTTTGCGGAAACTTCGGTCCTGAATATCTTGTATCCTAGTTTATTATTTCTTTGCGTGTAATTGTTTTGACGTTATCAATTACTACAGCTAAAATTAAATATCTAGTCATGAATGTGTAATTTATCATTTGTGTATGGGGCAATTTAAATAATTAAAACGATAAACATCGTTTGCTGACGGTAAAAAAATATCATACTTCTTGAAGACTTTAATTATCGGACTATGTGGTGCTATCGCCTGTAAAAAAATCCAGATTATTAACAATACACCGGGAGCGATATCCCCTAAACTTTCACGAATATCCTTATATAAAATAACAGGGGATGGCAACTCGGGATATAGACATGATTTCTAATCCATTTTTAATTACTTAAACTTTTAAAAATAAAATAGAAGTTTGTAGAAAAAAGAATTCAAACCAAGTGAACGCAAAACAAAATGTGTATAAAAGTGAGGAATATTATTATTCACATGCGTTTTTCGATAAATAGCAAAAAT
This sequence comes from Physella acuta, assembly GCF_028476545.2. Lineage (NCBI taxonomy): Eukaryota > Metazoa > Mollusca > Gastropoda > Physidae > Physella > Physella acuta. The sequence goes on along the minus strand of NW_026731940.1, from coordinate 473,975 downwards.
TACTATTTCCATTCAACAGACATTCTAAATTTGACAGAAGACAGAGAATTAGATCTAGCTGTAACGGTATAGAAAAGTCCCCAAAAAGCTTAAGCCCGGGTCCCCACCCAAGCTTAATCAGCCCCTGCGTTTAACCTGTGTGTGGTTCCATTGGCACAGGTGCTGCCAGTCAGTTCAAGAGTGAGTGTGAACTCAATTTCACAGCTTGTCAGAAATCTGATATACCAAACAAACTTTATGCTGGAGACTGCGATGATGAAGACAGTACGTAACTTCAGTTTTGATTCCTTTCAGTTTTGTGTATATACATAACTTTTAGTTATATAGACCCTTTTAATTGATTTTTTAAAAAAGATTTTATGTTCATAAAATAGTAAGTTTTATGTGTATTCTATAGGGGAATAGGTTTGAAATTCAATTGTTTCTGAAGTGAGGATACTTTCTATTTCTACTATTTCTTAACACAGTTTGCTGTTACAAAATGCGATATGTAGTTTAATTACACTAAAATTAGGTTCTGTGATAAGTGATTTGCAAGTAGTTCATTTTACTTTTATAGGTGTATACAAACGGTATTGTGGACATGCTGGGCCTGTAGAGTATCCGATGACTTACAATGTAAAAAGATGGCCTACACTGTGTTGGCCAGCCAGTGAATGTTGGAATCTGTAGCAAATCTGCTGTTAATCGGGGCTGAGGACACTTGTAAAGAATATGAAATTATTCAAGTGGTTGCTGAATACAATGGCAAAACCACTCAGAAATCAGTTGAACCAGAATAAAAAACACATTTTAAGTATAGCAACGCTTGTGACTCTGTTTCCAATTGTTTTATTTTTAAAAACTATTGTTTAGATGATCCTAAAATATTTCGCTTTTAGCTCATTTAAATTTGAGAATTGATAATACTAAGGCTAAATATAACTGTAGTACCGAAAGTGTGTGAGGTTGAAAAAAGAAAGCAGGTACTGAAGGTTGAAGATTATTCAAATGTAATACTTTGTTTCAAAACATTTAAACAATACTTATCTAGTAAGAAAATATATCAAGAACAATATAAGTACTTAACAAATAATTACAAAAACAAGTAAAGAGAATAAATGTGTTACAACTAAATGATGCTCTACAGTTTTAAAAAAATTGTTTAACTTTCCTATTCCTCAGTATTTCTCTACCACTAAATGCAAGTGCCAACCACTCAAACCATAATGTTTAATTAGTTTTTACCTTTGCAAACATCATTAGTTTAACTAAAAACAAATGTAAAGACATAAATTAGTTTTTAATTGCATTTCACAAGTTTAAACGTAAAAAAAAACAAGGTTAATAAATGTTTAAAAAATCTTGTCTCATATTTTGACTGATCAATAAAACAAAGAAATAGGTAAAACGCTTATTGGGCTTGCCGTAAGTCCCGAGTTCGAATCCGGGTTCAAGTCATTAGACCCTCCCTGAGTCCACCCAACTCTGATGGGTACCTAACTCACGTTAGGGAAAGTAAAGGTGGCTGGGCATAGTGCTGACCACTCTATCTCTTCATATGCAGAGGTCACAGAAACAAGTGAACTCTACTTCACTTGCCCCATAGACCGTCAGGTTTGAAAGGGAAACTTTACATATTGGGCTTGCGATTGGGTAGTGTTAAATAGATAGGTCGTACTGCAATAAATGTTGCATTCGTTTTATTATTATTTTATTAAAAGCAAAACAAAGCCTCAGCAATAAACAATCCAATACCGTGATTTACAAATATTAGCTTTGAGGTTATTTCTTCAAATACTGAGCTCGTTATTCTCTTTTTTTTCTCTCTCCATCCCACTGCCTGTTTTGTTAAGCTAGTCAATCCATGCGAATAGATGATATTTCTCTCTTTCATTAATACATCACGACGTAATACGCACTTTTTACATGATTTAAAATAGCTTTGTATAATTTATAGAAGACATTGTCAACTTGACTCCGACTCTAGGCATTATTAAATCTATAATCAGTATCACAAAATAAAATAAAACACATTTTTGAAAAATTTCCGCCATTTTCTTAAAATTTGTGTTAAAAGCCGAAACGAATAAACTTTAAAATAAATACATCAGAACTATTACTTAGACAGAGGACTCTGTTTAGTAGCTATCGTATTTTATTACTAGTATTTACTAACTGAAGGCCTCATGGAATACACCACAGTTCTCACATTTTTATATTTTCAAGAAAAAGATGAGGGGTTTCCATTTTGGCATTATTTTAAAATACTAAATATTGCTGGGATCGAGGTCGTTTTATGCTAGTTAAGTTTGAAGCCTCAAGCTTCGAGCGAGGAAAACACGGGGGTAAATAACGATTGGCCAAAATGTCCACAAAGAGGAGAATAAAACTGACCGCGACGGACCAACGCGTTTGGTGAGCCATATGTCGAAAAACACTCTGGTAACTCCTTAGGTCGAAAAATTACTCTCTAGGGTAACGAAAAATACCTTTAGCGATTATACAAACATAGTAAATTATGGTGAATGACGAAGCAAATCGTAATACAGATATTATGTTACAGAGGCTCTGTACATCTGGCTAATTTTTTACATGAATTTTGGTATTTTTCTTGTATCTAAAATCTTTTGGTCAGTTACTAAGCGCTCGTCAAGTGCTAAAAACTGACGGCGAGTGAATTTCTTTAAATGATTGCAATATATAAAAACGTCAAAACCCATTATTAAATCGTCATTTAGTAGATTGCCATCCCCCTTACGCCCAGTGTAAAAAATCAAACGGTGATACTTTCGGGAATGACCTAGAAGACGGTTCACTTTTGAATAAAATAAAACATAAATTCCCACAAATAAGTACCTAAAATATCTTTCAACGTTAAAATACGACGAAGTAAAAACGGTTAATCCACGGCAACGAATTGAGAAACGTTCACTATAATACTTTTTTAGAATAAATATTTTAATACGCTTTAATTCCTCCTGGTGGTATATACGATTTATTTTGCTACATGGAGAATTTTTTTTTTAATGTTTAGTTATCTAAAATATTAATTACATAATATACATAGGATTAATATAAAACTGATAACAAATACTCAATATATTATATAAACATGAGTACAAATTTAATAACAAAATAAAATTTATGGTTAACTTAAAATCTTTACCGTCAATTTGGATATATAATATATGACGCCTATTGAAATAATCAAGAATTGTTAAACTATCACTGTTTTTGAGTGTGTTGACAACGTAATCTACAAGTGATAACTATATTTACAAATATTTTGTTTGCTTAAAAATACATTAGACCTTTTCTGGACATGTTGAATACATTACAGTTGTTCACAAGAAACTAGGAACTAAAGACAAACAATTAAAAAATAAAATAATTTTCATAATAAAATAAAAATAACATCGAAAAATTACTATTAGAGTCACACATTTGTTAAAATGTTACAATTGTTTCTTTTTGGTTTTTAATTATATATTTTTTATTATTTTTAAAGTATAAAGAAGGCCTAAAAACAAATACCAAAACCTTTTTTTTTAATTTTAAAGTTTTAAGGTGCAAATTATCTAATAGTTACTAAAATGTATACTTGAATTTTGTCCATGTTTCATAAAGCGTTTGCCAGATTAAAAGAAGAGAGTTCAGAGCCGAGTTTAGGGGTAATTCAGTAACAGAGAGTAAGCCCATTGTATTTGGACTTAATGTGTATCCAATGGATGTCGATAGATTGGCGACATTTAGCGGTAAACGACATACAATATTGGTTAAAACAATTTGCATTAACGTTTTGGTTAGGATTATATTTTCATCTGACTGAGAGTTTATGTGAGGACCATAAAGTAAGAAAGCTGTTTTTATAAGAATGAGAAGTTCAATGGTCGTCAAAACCAAATCCAGATTCAGCATTAGCGTGTACACAGCAAGAGATATGGTCCAGTCAACTTGGTCCTGGATATAAAAAGGTAGACCAAGACACAGAGAGTTAGAGGAGTAAAGCTGCCAATCTGGGATGAGGACTGGGATCAGAGAAAACACCAGGCAGAGGAACCAGGTACAGGCTGATGACGTCACTAGACTTAATATGGACATAATATTTTCTGCCGTCTGGCGTATTTGGAGTAAACAAATCTGACACGTGACAAGAAATACAAACAAACCAGAGGTTAGATACCAGAGGGTAGCGAGAAAACCAGCGGCTTTACACAGTGAACTATCTCGCCATTCTGTGTCATACAACACGTAGTCATCACGGTAGTAAACATCAGCTCCGATTATAATGATTATATACACGCTCATTATACAACCTGTAAATATGAGATTTGACAAATATACAAAATGGGTAGAAGAAATCTTCAAAACATTTAGTTTTTTTACACATGCAATAATCAACGCCGTTAAATTACTTGCAATCCCAATCAGACCAATCAACCAAAAAATTGCACTTTTGTCAACATCTCCCAGTAGGTGGTCACACGTCGACACAGGGTCACTGGATGCCGTACATTTCTCTAGAGGGATACCACTGTACTTTGTACAACAGAGTTTAAAACTATCCCCATAAATATGCGTGTTTACTGTTAACTTTATCAAATATTGTAATGTTTTCATATTAAAATTCACTTTTGTGTTTCTTAAATCTAATGTATCAAAAACAAGCCCTTTGGATAAGTTTGAAATGTTATTGAAGGGTGAGTTACTCAAGTTTAAATGTATAGGAATCATCCAATAATGTACAATATCTTTAAAACCATAATCAAATGAAATTATGTCGGAAAAAGATAGATCGATCCTAGTGTTCTTCGTATTTCTGTTAGAGAAACCGCTAAAGACACGAACGTTGGTGTGTGAAAAGTTATAGTAACGCGGTGGTTTGTCTTCCCATTTATTATTAGTAATATGTATATACTCTATGTTGTTGTAGCTAAGGTCAATCTCATTCATAGTGTTTAAAGAATGTTCTATTGCACTCATAAGATCAAAATAGTTTTTCATATCCAGGTTGCAGTTTGAACAGTGCATTTCATTCAGATTCATTGACATGTCAAGTTTATAGAAAGTGACTTTTCTTAAATCAATACCAGACATGTTTACAACTCGAGTTGTACGATCTATAGATTTGAACAGAGTTGTGTAGTTGACTGTTTTGTAATCTGAGACAGTTGTTACACCAAACTGACATGTAAATCCTAATGGACATTTCTCATAGCAGTGTAGCTCATCGTCGCATATAGGGGAGTGGTTTATGCCGTCACAGACATGGACGGGGTGGATGAGTGTGCTCGTGTTACGGCAGGTGAAAAGTTTGGGGGAGTAGATCTGGTGGTTGGCGTCAACGGTTTCGTCTAAACCATCAGGACAGTCCATTCTCCCATCATTGACCATATAAAACGGGATACAGTAAGACTTTGGACACTTAAACAATCCATCAGTACAAATAAACTGCTCACAGTTTTCTAAGTGTGACATACGTGAACAACCCAAAGGTTTGTTTGTGTATCTGGCTCTTAAATAAACACACCGAGCTACCCAGATAACTTTGATTTGTTGTAGTGTTAAAACAGAACCATTACCACTATACAAATTCCCAGCTAAACACTTGACAACATTTATAGCTGTATCTTCAGGATGTACATACTCTGTCCCGTTATATGACGATAAAATGTCTTTCACGTTTTGCATTTTCTCGTCGGAAATGGCGTTTTTTCGACGCTGTTTGTGGAAGAAAAAATTATCTTCCTTATAAAACCACTGGCTAGGCAAACACGTTTTGTCAAAGATAAAAGTTTCTAAACAGCTGCCACAGTTCTCTTTATCAGCGATGTGTGAGAGATGAGGTTTACTCTCACATATGAGCCTTCTTAAAGCACAGTCTCTTTCATTCGGCCAGCATGGGTCACACAATTGACAAACAATATAATCGGCGCAAAGCAAGTCCTTATCATTTAGAAATATTTTAAATGATATCTCATCATCATTAACACAGTCCATATAGCCATCATTAAGAAATGTGTATGGGATGAATTTTGTGTTTGTACAATTACAATTAAACAATTTAACATTGAATTCAGTATAATTTATAATGTTAATTTTTCTAACATCGTTTTCCTCGTCACTAGCATAGCGCATGCTGCTTCGTGTTAACATATTAAAGTTCACCTGAAATTCACATAAGATAAAACTAGTCATATTTGTGTATGTACTGATTGGATACCAAGAAACATCAATAACTGATTGATTAAAATATAACTAATAAATATAACATGCTTTCTTCATTCCATATGAGGAAATATGTTCAAACATATCCGGTATTTTAGTTTCCCATATAAAATTTGATTGAGTTTTAGAAATAAATCTGCATAAATCAGTATTAAAAGCGTGTACGTTTATGTATGAGCCATTAAATTCTTTAGGTAAATAACGTGTCACATATTCCATTAAGTACTCCAACTCTTCGTAAGCTTCTATTACAACAAGCTGAGCTCTCAAAGCCTGACATCTCTCTGACGCTATGTCATAACTCACTAGTGAGGCTGGTGTTTCTAGTTTATAACAAGTTTTTTGTGAAATATCTGTTTTACTTTCAAACAGAAACCAGCCAGCGAGGCATTGTCCACAGAGCGACATAGAAAAATACTGGTTGTTAGTTAAGTTGTCTGCTTCTGTTATAAAAACAATATCACTAAACTTTTTAAATGTAAAGCTGATACTTTTATATTGTGTTATACTTATAATATAGATTTCCAAATACAACTTTAAGGGAAATAGATAATTGTTGTTTTTAATTATGTAGATAACTTCCCATACACAGTATTCGCAAATAATAATAACGACATGCTTGTTTTGTTTAAGGTTTGGTTCGGTTTCTATAAAATGTAAAACCGAAGTGTGTAGAATAATTTTCACATCTTGAAAATAATCTTCAACGTTGTGATCTAGATTTTCTATTTTGAATTGTTGTATCCATTGAACCCAACTAATGGTCGCGACAAGTTGGATGTTAGAAAGATGGCGATTCTATTTGTCACTACATCATTCTCATCGTTAGGTAGAAACAGCCTCGCTATAGTTTGTAGTCTCACTTTTTGTATGGGAGTCACTGTAGCGGCGTGTATGATAACGGATAAATCATTTGTTTTACAATTCTTTAGCGGGAAATTCAAACAGAAGTCTGAAATAGGAAAGACGAAGAGATAACGCAAATAAATTATCAATTTGGATCTGAATGAAATTTAAGTCATTGTTAAGATATAGTAAAGAAATATATTAGTGGTGTTGTTCTTGTTTTGTTTTGTCCCTAAAATATAATGTTGTATGAGTTAGACGACAGCGTTGTAATGAAACACGCTCGTCAATTAATGTACGGAGCTGACAAGATCATTTAATTTTACTTTATAAAAATGTAGCTATTGTTTCAAAAATAAATATGGATTTGCAGTGTCATTTTTTAGTTGATTATAGCTTTCGGAAATAGATTATGTTACCTCTCACCACTTATCGGGGGTAAAGTGTGATTTAAACAGACATCTTTGAAAAATACATAAACACGTTAATACTTACGAAGCAGCAAAGTCATCAGAATTAATGTCATCTTCATTGTGAAGAAAAAAATATTCTTTGTATGCATTTGTCTATGCACAGATTTAAAGTAGCATGGTTCAGTTTCTATACGAAAAATTCAGAATGCTAAATATTAGTTTTAGCCACTTTATATATTATACGTCTTTGGTAAATTATTTACAAAATATACAAATCGAAATTTGCATAAAACGATATATATTTAAAGTAGTTCTTTTACAAATTATTTTACTTAACTAAATATGCATAACTTGATGGTTTATGCATTTTTGAAAATTTCAAAATGGTCTAATTATCAAAGTACGCAAGCAACATTCATTTAAAAACTTCATGCTTTTCACAAGCATGATTTGTTGTAGACTTACCCTAATATAAAAGAGTTTTCTTGTTTAATTATGTAAGATTTTTGTAAAAAGAAATGCTAATTGTTGTAATATAATTTTAAAACGTCATGTGATCTGATTTAGGTATTTTTATAATGTAAGTTTGAATAGAAATTACATCACAGATGGCATACGCGACCCCACGTCGTTCCTTCTTGCTAAGCAACGGCTTGAAAGACCACGTCGACGTGGATTTCACCACAAAAAAGCGAACGTTGATGAAAACATTTGTTTTTAAACACGAACTTTTAATTACATCAGTAAATTAGAAAACAAATAATCTAAAACTATTAGTGTTATTACAGTAAATATTATACCAGAATAATTTTTTTCCCTAAAGATGGAAAAAATATCTTTTGTTAATAAAAATACAACAGCTAAATATGAAGGATCCCTCCTATTACCACCAATGTTCAGTGGTTCTGTAGTGCACTTGGAGAAGGATGGATGTGTACCGTTCCCTCATAAAGAGATTCCAGTAAAAAAAACTCTGCTACCGTAAGTGTAAGTTTTAAATTGGTTCACGAAAAAAAACATGCGGCTTTAGATGAATGAGTTAAAAGGACCATGAAACAAAAACTGGAGGACTTGGAACATTCTGATGCGTTAGGCTTATTTACCCATGGGCCGAACTACAGTGCTGACAGACCCCGCAATGCGGGAGGGGGGGGGGAGGACCGTTTAGGGCCCACAGCCGACCATAATCAATTTTTTTATAGTTTAAAAAAAATATTTTCTTTCATTTTTGACTAGATGGTTGTTTTGTAAAAAGAAAACTGTAGCTGCGGTTGGATTATCTTTATTATATAGACACTTTCCCGAGTCATCTTTCTCCTACAATCAAACACGTTGTTGTCAGCAAAATTCTTTTGAAAATAAATCAAAGTACATCGCGCGAGAGGCCGCTATATTTAGACGACTTTTGCTTCTTTATAGCATTGATTAGGGGCCAACAATCTATTGTGATTTTTTAATGTAAAATGCTCGTTTGTTGTATTAGTAGAGCTACCATTCTGCACTATTTCGGTTTTATGTACGTTTACTAATTTTTGTAGTACTAACCATAAGATAGTAAATGTGTATAATTTGAATTCTCTCCCTTGAGTGTTTCACAATAGGCTTTAGGAAAAGTAGTTGAGACCATCCCAAATCGGTAAAATTTGGGAAGTTTTTGAGTACTCAGAACTAAAATTTGTTTAAAATGTGTAGTTTAGGGGACTCAGATCCCCAGTGGCTAAGCACCAGGGTTCCGCTTATTGGGTGTCCTACACAGGGGGATAGGTGTAATACTTGAATCATCAGTCTCGCTGCATTAAGGGCCTCAGCCGGTGTCCGTGTCCCAAGAGCCCCGTGACGCCTCTGACACCAAGGCCGTCGCCGAGAGGTGTTTCTTTCACCACCAGCGTAAACTGGGGCGTATTTGTGGTGGTGTGTATAAACTAGCGTCCCAACAACTAAGCCTTTTATAGTTCCGCCACATTAAACAAAAGCAATGACTTCTCTTAATTATTTTTTAATACATAATAAAGAATGACATAGTATAAAAATAAAATGTATTTAAAACTAATAGTATAAGCACAAAATAAACCGTGAGTGATCTCCCCTAAACTTTCTCGAATATTCTTATACGAAGCAACAGGGGATGGCAACTCGGTATTTAGACATGATTTGTAATCCATTTTAAATACTTAAAATTTTTAAAATAGTATAGAATCTCGTAGAAAAAGAATAGCACCCCAAAAGAACGCAAAACAAAATGTGTATAATAGTGCGGAATATTATTAGTGCATTATAAATTCACATGCGATTTTGATAAATCGGAAATAGCAAAAATTACTATTTACGGTCAAAGGAAATTACTCAACATATGACAGAAGGCAGACAATTAGATCTTTTATTTACTTGTGAAATTTCATTTATCTATCTGAAATAGAACTCAAGTTATAGGCTTTTGAAAAAAAGAAAGTAAAAAAAGTTCCACTTCCGATTATCGGAAATCGCTCAAAAGTTGGAATGGATATACGATTTTGATAAAATACTTATATATGAAATTTCATCAATTTAGCTGTAATGGTACTCAAGTTATCGTGTTTACAGACACACACACATACACAATCACAGACATAGGGGCAAGATTGCAAAACTATGTTTTCTCGACTCAGGGAGGTGTAAAATGTCGAGATATGAAAAATCTCTATTTTTTTACTTTCTCGTATATACAAAGTATAGAGAAAGTATTGTTATCGTCCAAAAAAAATCGAGATTTTTGCAAACTTTCTTATAAACGTGTAAATATCATTTTTTGAGTACATTTTGATAATTAATTATCAAAATAATATTTATATTATTCCACATCGAAAATCTGCCATGTCCTAGATATCTTTAAAAAATTACAGTGTGCCCTGACAGTACTTATAAGTCCACTTGTAAACATTGATCTAGTACTAAGACAATTTGATTACAATTGCATAACTAGAAGCTAAACGCATTTGCCTGGCTATTGAAGGTGCCAATAAAAAATATTTGGGTTTGAAAACTTGAAAAATAAGGTAAAACTAAGCGAAATCAGGAACGCGTGTGTACAGAACAATTGTGAACTACCGATACAGCAAGACATTGAAATGGCGCCACACCAGAAATTTTCAAAAACATCGATCCCTCCAACTACCCTCGACTCAGGGGAGATAATACTATTAATTACACCAATAATTTGAAAATTCGTACTAAATTAAAAATTATACAGGCACTTGATTAAAGTGGTACTTATAAGTACCGTAAGTAGATAAAGGGTTAAGCAATTCACGGATTGTACGCGTGGACATTTTTACCGATTATTGATGTTAGAGCGTCATACACGAAATCAGTAAATCTGGTAGCTTTGGTCTTTTATCAAAATAAACATATTTTTATTTCAATTAATTCAATCATCATAGTCTGCACGAAGATGTTTATATAAAGCTTGATTGATTTTAGCTACGTTAGGCCCTATGTTTTCGTTAAGTTTTTTTTAATAAATAATTTCTTAATAACTCGTATGATATTCATGAAAGCCTATTGACCTGCACAGGGAAATAATTGTTTTCGCTCACTAAGTAGGCGAATAAGTATCTAGTCACGCCATCAGCTTTGCGTACAATTTTAAAAATCCAATATGTGTTTAGCCAGGTCTTCTGATCAACACATTTTATTACCCGAATATGTCATCGAACTCAAGATTCAATAAGCAAGCGGATAACCAGGTGAAGCGTGTCAAACAAATGTTATGTAGTGTCGAAAACAAACGTCTAGCAAGATATTTGAAACGATGCCCCCTGGGTACGTCGAACCCACAATGTGCGAAAAGGGCGGGGTATTATGTAAAAGGTGCGAAGCTGAAATCATGGCTACCGAATGGGCTTGTATGCCCCCGGTGTTTCATGGCACATGACACATGGGGCATACTAAGCAATGCATCTGTTTCAAGTACTTCGGCATTCATAGTGTGGTCAGTATTACTCGCAGCCGCCTTGTTTTCTACACCCTTTTTGTAAATAAAGCTTTAATTACATTTTGAAAAAAAAATATAGTCGCCTGTGTATTATATTTAATTGTAAGAAGCGGCACTTTATGTAGATTATGCTAAAATTCTTTATTTTAAAATATCACCCTATGATGTTAACCTTTCAAATCACCCCACCCCAGTTTTGCACATATTGCGATAAACATCCAACTCCAAGCTACCACATATATATATATATATATATATATATATATATATATAAACTATACAATATTTATACTTATATATATATATACAACGAGAAAAATGGCCCGTTGAGGAAGGATACAACGGGCGCTAGGTTGATAGTGCTGTCTATTTTCTCGGTATTTACACACACTCCAAAACATGTCTACCGTACCATTCAACGAAATATAATTATATATTTTTCCAGTGTCCGCCCCCTCACAGAAAATTCTACCCCCGCCCCCGAAAATTTCAAGTACCCCCACCCCTCTCCGGGGAGGAAAAAGTCTGAAAGAAACACTGGTCGCATTTGTAGATCATACAAACTAAAGGAAGAATCTGGGTGGGGCTTCGCCCCTACCGGAGGAGATGCTTGAAAAAAAAACTGCACGCTAAACACTTTTTAGATTAGAAAAATTTCCCCCTCCGGGGAGGAAAAAGTCTGAAAGAAACACTGGTGTCGCGCTTAGCCACTCCCCGAAGAATTGCATTAAAGAAATTGCAAGAAAACCACTTTTAAGATTAGACACATTAATTAGGCGGTAATTTTATTATAGAGTATCGATGAAGAAATTTCTTTTGAGTTGGGGAGGGGGGGGGCTTAAACGTTCTTACGCGGGGGTGGGGCTTCGCCCCTACCCGAAGAATTGTATGAAAGAAACTCTTCACGCAAACCACTTAGATTAGACAAAATTTCCTTTTTATTCAATGTTTACTCGAGAATCAATGACGTCATATTACTGTGTGCACTCTCCGGCTTGATATTATTTTCTACTCTACGCTTAGTACGACGTCATACTTTGTTTTTCGAATTACTATGCATGTTTTTAATTTGCTTGTGTTTTCTCTAGAGCGTTCTTGTCAGCACTCTCCGGCTTGATATTATTTTCTACTTTATGCTCAATACGACGTCATACTTCGTTTTTCGAATTACTATGCATGTTTTTAATTTGTATGTGTTTTCTCTAGAGCGTTCTTGTCAGATAGATACATACACAGATAGATACACAGACAGCGAAACTATTAGTATTAACGAGAAAATGGCCCGTTGAGGAAGGATATAACTAGCGCTAGGTTGATAGTGCTGTCTATTATCTCGGTACTTTAATTTATACAAAATATAGTCATAGGAATATCCCTAAACCATGCACCTAATCTCATTCATGACAAAAGTCGCATTTAGAGTTTCTTTCAGGAAACTCTACTTGGGAGGAGAAGGCTTCGCCCCCCCCCTTCCCCCCCACACACACTCCAAAACATGTCTGCCGTCCCATTCAACGAAATATAATTATATACTTTTTCCAGTGTCCGCCCCCTCCCAGAAAATTCTACCGCCGCCCCCGAAAATTTCAAGTACCCCACCCCTCTCCGAGGAGGAAAAAGTCTGAAAGAAACACTGGTGTCGCGCTTAGCCACTACCCGAAGAATTGCATTAAAGAAATTGCAAGAAAACAACTTTTTAGATTAGACACATTAATTAGGCTGTAATTTTATTATAGAGTATCGATGAAGAAATTTCTTTTGAGCTGTGGAGGGGGGGGGGGGGCTCAGACGTTCTTACGCGGGGGGGTGGGGCTTCGCCCCTACCCGAAGAATTGTATGAAAGAAACTCTTCACGCAAACCACTTAGATTAGACAAAATTTCCTTTTTATTCAATGTTTACCCGAGAATCAATGACATCATATTACTGTGTGCACTCTCCGGCTTGATATTATTTTCTACTCTACGCTTAGTACGACGTCATACTTCGTTTTTCGAATTACTATGCATGTTTTTAATTTGCTTGTGTTTTCTCTAGAGCGTTCTTGTCAGATAGATACATACATACACAGATAGATACACAGACAGCGAAACTATTATTATAGACGAGAAAAATGGCCCGTTGAGGAAGGATACACCGGGCGCTAGGTTGATAGTGCTGTCTCTTTTCTCTAAACTAAAACCAACCCACCCCCCCCCACACACACACCACCCCCACCCCCCACCCCCCCAAAACACACCACCCCCCCCCACCCCCAACCCCCCCACCCCCACCCCCACCCCCCCCCCCCCCCAAAAAACATGTCTACCGTCCCATTCAACGAAATATAATTATATACTTTTTCCAGTGTCCGCCCCCTCCCCGAAAATTCTACCCCCGCCCCCGAAAATTTCAAGTACCCCCATCCCTCTCCGGGGAGGAAAAAGTCTGAAAGAAACACTGGTGTCGCGCTTAGCCACTACCCGAAGAATTACATTAAAGACATTGCAAGAAAACCACTTTTTAGATTAGACACATTAATTAGGCTGTAATTTTATTATAGAGTATCGATGAAGAAATTTCTTTTGAGTTGGGGAGGGGGGGGCTCAGACGTTCTTACGCGGGGGGTGGGGCTTCGCCCCTACCCGAAGAATTGTATGCAAGAAATTCTTCACGCAAACCATTTAGATTAGACAACATTTCCTTTTTATTCTATGTTTACGCGATAATCAATGACGTCATTATATTACTGTGTGCACTTTCCGCCTTGAGATTATTTTCAACTCCATGCTAAATGTGTCGACGTCATACTTCGTTTTTTGAAATACTATGCATGTTTTTAATTTCCTTGTCTTTTCTCTAGAGCGTTCTTGTCAGATAGAATTTTTGCTTATGTTTTCTCTAGAGCGTTCTTGTCAGACAGAGCGTTCTTGTCAGATAGATACATACACAGACAGCGAAACTATTATTATAGATATTTTATACATTTTTTCGTCGCCACTGCCTTTTATTAGAATATCAGTACTACCCATACATTATAATATCTAAAATTGCTTTAAAAGCCATGGGCGGAAGTTGAGTCGAAAGTGTTTATTTTTTAACGTAATACTCTCATATTCAGCTCATAGTTAAAACACAATATATGTAAATTATATAGTTAGAACACGACATTTCCACAGTTGACATGATGCCGGCATCCATTTTTTTATTTTTTAGCATCGAAATAACTCAAAGATTGCTTAGAAATATTTTATAAAAACTTACACGAATGTAGAGATACATGTAGATAAAAATATAATTGATTACTTTTGCAGATTTTTAGTTAGTTTTTTTTTATATTTCTGATACAACTAAACAAAGCATTAGCATTTTTTAAAATCATGCACTAAATCAATTGCACGAGAAAGACATTTTTAAAAAAAATGCATTGATGGTTCTTTTGTTTAGATCAGGGGTCTCCAAACTACGGCCCTCGGGCCGGATGCGGCCCATGAGGTCTTCTCATCCGGCCCGCAGAGATTTTTGTGTCCACGGAAAAATCAATGTTTGTTTCAGGTGGCTGAGGAACTTTTACCAGAAAATTCAAAACAATATGAAAATGTAGCTTTGGCTGAAAATACATTTACCCGCCGTGTTGCAGACATTGAAGATGTTGAATTTAATAAGGTCACATGGGCTCAGAGACATGTTTAAAGATACAAACAAGGAATCGCAAGATTTACCATATTACACAGCAGTAAGATGGCTAAGTTGTGAGAAAATTAAGAGCAGAGTATTTAAGTTAAGAAAGGAAATAGGTTACTGCCTGGAATGTAAAGGTTAATCACAGCCATTAATGTCTGGTGAATAGTGGGTACAGAAATTGGCCTATGCTGCTGACATAACTATTAATTTAAATTTTATGAACGTAAAACTACAAGAGTGGGAAATCTATTTTCTTATCTATAGGAATTCAGATTTAAACTTGGAACAATATACCTGTGTTAAAAAAAAACATTTTCAAGAATGAAATACGTGTAGAACAGTTGGAGAACAAACTTGGACCTCGAGTGTGTTATTAGCCACTGACAGTGTTTCTTTCAGACTTATTTCTCCAGGGAGGGACGACACTTGAAATTTGTATATATTCCTATATAAATTATATGTCGTCGGGGGGGGGGGACGAGGAGCCGGCACACGTTCTTCAGGGAGGGGAAAGGGGGGCTCTGCCACCCCAAACAGACGCATAGAAGAAAATATGGCCCCCGAACTGATATTTGATGGTTAATGAGGCCCTCGGGCTGAAAAGTTTGGAGACCCCTGGTTTAAGTCATAAACAATTTATTAAAATCATGTGTTTATTGCGATTTACATTCCACGGTGTGTTGTATAAGAATATGCAAGAAAACTTAGAGAAGATCACTCCCGCTTTAGTATTAAAACAAACAACCACAACGAGTATCATAATTACTTTTAAAAGTGAGACTGTCATTTATCAGAAACACAAAATATACAATTGTCAACACAAACAAACACACAAAACAAAAACAAAAAAAACTCGGGAAAAACATTTAAAAAAAACAACGAAACTGAACTTGAAATATGTCGAAAATTATGGTTATACATTACTAAGTACATGCTGTCGTTCACAATATTTCAATCAAATATGTACATTGTACAAATAATTTATTAGATTTATGTTGTAGTGGCAGAAATCTAAATGTATGGTTGGAAGTGCATGCCCACATAATGTCGTTAACAACATAAACAAATAAGATGAACAATAAGAGTTATCATACATGAAGCAATGCCTCCGACTGGTCACTGGTTCTAACTTGGGTAAGTCCACTTGGTTCTGATGGGTACCTAGCTTGTGTTAGTCCAAGCGACAGCATTAAACTGTATGCACTATCCATGAATATGCCAAGGGCAATAAAACAGGCAAGATATAGATCATCAACTTGTCAACAATGTTTCCTGAGTCCTCCTGAACTGTCTGCTAAAAAATGTCATATTTGCGTTCAAAATTTAGCCTTAACCCTAGCACTAACCCTAGCACTAACACTTACCCTAGCACTAACCCTAACCATAGCCCAAGCCCTTGCCCTAGCCCAAGCACTAGCCCTAGTTGTACACTCAGCTATTTCCGGGGGGTAATGTCCATCTAGGCTTGGGGTAATTGATAGGGGGTAATTGACAGCGAGGTAATTACTCCGGCAGGAAAAGTCGGGTGGAAATGTCCGGGTGATTATTGACGAAAATACATAGGGCTCTATTTTAAATAAACCGGGAGTGATGTCCCCTAAACTTTCTCGAATATTCTTTTATAAAACAACAGGGGATGGGAACTCGGGATATAGTTATGATTTTTAATCCATTTTAAATACTTAAACATTTTAAAATATAATAGAATTTCGTAGAAAAAAGAATTGCGCACCAAGCTCAATATTATTAGTACTTTATAAATTTACATGCGTTTTTTTAGAAACCTGAAATAGCGTAAATTAATACTTCTGGTCAATGAAAATTACTCTAAATTTGACAGAAGTTAGAGAATTAGATCTTTTATTTTCATGTGAAATTTCATTCATCTATCGGAAATAGTACTCAAGTTTAGGCTTTTGAAAAATTCATAGTAGAAAAAGTACCACTTCCGGTTAATGGAAATCGCTTAAAAGTAGATCAGGATCTACGATTTTGATAAAATACTTATATATGAAATTTCATCAACCTAGCTGTAACGGTACTCTAGTTATCGTGTTTACACACACACAGACACACAGACACAAACACACACACACAGACATACGGACAAGAATGCAAACTTATTTTTTTACGTATCAGTGAGGTGTAAAACGTCGAGAATTGCAAAAATCTCGATTTTTTTTTTTGCACGATTACAAGATTTTCTCTATACTTCGTATATATGAGAAAGTAAAAAGTATAGTTGAATAGCATTAAGATAAAATAGACAAACAACACCTATTTTACGTAAATATACATTCTTTAATAAAGCCTCGCCAATTGAGCACAGCCAATTACTTTATTGATTTATACTTCTTATTTCAACCAACTTTTGATAGGCCATCGGAAGTGTATAAAGTATGGGGTTGATGGCTGAGTTGACGGGCAATACAATTATAACCAGCCAACGATAAACATCGTCCGCTATCTCGTGTCCAGCAGCTGAGACCAGGCTGACCACACTGACAGGTAACAAGCAGAGAATGTTCGAGATGGCCACTACTGACAAGTTTTTAGCGACGGTGATCTCGCGTCTCTTATGGGTTGATGTGTATATAAGAGAATGCGTGGAGAGAAAAATTTGTTTGAAAATTAAGATTTGTCCAACAACAACCAAAAACATGACAATAAAATTTATTAACGCGTATAGAATCAGAGAAAAATAAAACCCTTTTTGTTTATCAGTGTTGACACCAAGACCTAGACAGAGGGAATTTGAGGAATAAAACTGCCAGTCTTGAAAATAAAGCGGAAGAAAGGCGATAATTAAACAAGAAGACCATATTAAAGTTACGGTAAATATTAGAGTGTTCTTTGTAAAATTAGATTGGACAAAAGGATTTTTGAAAACAAAATATCGATCAATCGTGATAAGTAAAACAAAGAGTGACGACGTTTCGTACGAGAGAGTAGCCAAAAATCCTGCAACTTTACAAAGTGGACTGTCTCGCCATTCAGAATCATATACTACGTAGTTGTTGCGGTAATAAACATCAGCTCCAGCTATAATCATCAGATAAACTATCAATAAGAAATCTGATATTGCAAGATGTGTTACAAACAGTCTGTAGGCTTGTTTTAAAACATGTTTTTCAAAGAAAAGCCTGTAACCAATAACAATGGCATTACTAATGCAACCGAGCATAGCTACGAGCCATATCAGTGTACGTTTTACAACATCAGACAGTAGGTTATTGCATGAAGAATAGGCATGGCTTCGTGGTTTACATGTATGTGCTGGAATTCCAAGGCCTCTAATTTTTTCACAGCACATCTTAGAGCTATCAACATAAATGGCTTGGCCTATTCTTAAGTTTTGTAATTTTTTCGTCGTTTTCAAATCAATAGAAACTTTGGTATTTCTTATATCCAAAACACCGAGTGATAATTCCTTATCAAACCATTCGCAATTATATATTGCAGTAGAGCTCAAGTTTAAATAAGCCAAATACACTTTTTGTTGGGTTATAAATTCAAAAGATTTAAGTTCTCGTTTTTGTGTATAGTAATACGAAAGGAATTTTAGTTTGTCTTCTTCTGGTAATTGAATTGTGTTTGTAAAATTAATTGCTTTAAGTTTTGAGACAGACAAGTCAATCTCTTCCAAATAAGAAACGATGCTCATTCTTATTTGAATTGTGTGAAGTAATGTGTTAGATAAATTCAGGACACGTAAATTCCTAAAGAAATGAAAAAATGGATCAAAATGTATGTGCATAATTTTGTTGTAACTAAGATCTAAGTGGATTAGATTAGACAAAGCGTGTTTCATTGAAAAAAATATTTGCATCAGTGTTTTGTCGTCTAGATTGCAGTTTGACAAATGTAGTTGTAACAGTTTGGTAAACTTAACAGACCTTGGAATATAAGCGGGAGATAAATCTAGCCCTGAAGCTCGCAGAACTTTTGTATTCCTGTCAACTGAGTCAAACAACGTCGTGTAGTTCACCTGACTGATGTCTGTCAACTTTGTTACACCCCAGAGACAAGTAAATCCCGATGGGCAAACCTCGTGACACAGTAGCTCGTCGCTGCCGTCTGGACAATGTTTTTTGCCGTCACAAATATGCACTTGGTCGATGGTTTTTTCGCTTGAAAAAAGAAACCCTCTGTAGCATTGGACAGGATTTGGAAATAAGAAATTTTCACTGTCAAACTCGTACTTAGCGCTGTGGGGATAATTAAAATTCTGATGACTAAAAGAAACACAATGGGTATCGATACTTTTTTTCAGTCCTCGGCTACACGTAAAGTTTTTACAATTGTTTAAGTGAGAGCTATCCACACAACCCAATTCGTTATCTGAAGTTTCAGAGTGAATAAAAACACATTGTGGCGCATACTGAATGTTTTTTGAAATTGGTGGATATTTACATATTGTAACAGGTTTACCTGGATCGTCTTCAAACAAACATGTGTCATTGTTACAGCTCGTGTAGCGTACGTGTATTGTGTCTTTTGTTAATCTGAATGTTTGGTTTAACGGTTTTTTAACGAACCATTGACTGGGTAAACATGCACCATCTGCAGTGCGGGTTTCTCTACACTCATCACAGTCTTCTTCGTCGCTGTTATCTAGATAGTCCTGTATTCCGTTACACATCCGGCGTTCTGGAGTAAAAAATTTAATCAGAATCGATAATATGATCTCATCATCAGGTGGGCAATAAGTTCCACCTTCACAGGTACTTATTAACGGTTGTAAATATGCACACATCATTTCATCTCTGCCATTTGGACAGTCAAAAACTTTATCACAAACAAATCCATAGGGAATTTCCCAGTCAGTCGTGCAATTGAACAGTTCTGGATAATCAACGCTCCATTTGCTTAAAAACAAATTTTGGTTTTTCCTGTTAACATAATACAGAAAAAAGTAATGTATTTATGTATGATAAACTCGCAATCGAGCTATAAAATGTCAATTACATTGTAAGGTCTTTTTTAGTTTAGTTATTTTATCTCAGAGTGTAATTTAGTATTAAGGAATATCCAATATTTAGCCAAAGATACGAAAAGACAAAAATATATAGAGACATAGACAGAAAATAGAGGTAAGGGTTCATCCATTTTTGACGCCTCAAATAATTTGGAATCTTAGACACCCCACCCCGTCCAAACGCTTCCTTCCCCCCCCCCCCTCCCCTATTGTGGACTTCCACAAAAATTTAGTAGACCTCTCAAAAATACTGCAAAATTACTAAGACTTAAACATGTAATGTGTACCTTGCTACATTATTAATTGCTAATGTAATATTGGATTTGATATTTTCGGTATTCTATATTGCTAGGCCTAAATAGTAAAATCAAACGTTAATCCTAGAAAGTGTTGAAAAAATGAGATTATGTTAAATGACATTATAAATTAGGCCTTATGTGACAAGCGCTTGCGTTAATTAAATGTTCCTGTTATTACCAAATAAAAACTGTAAATTAAACATTTGATTTAGTATTTAATAGTATTTTTTCTGCTTTAAATTATTATCAATATATTTTTTTTTTTAAATTTAAGATGCCGTGGACCGAACATTTGGATGTCTTTTGTGGCTGTCTAGCTATTAACTACCATATGGGTTATGGTAATTTCGGCTAATCAACGTGACATAACTATATTACTTTTACACAACTTTACGCTACAGGTGTTTCCATAAAAACCACCTATCCACCCCTAGCCCCTTTTGTCGAAGTCACAGTGACTGAGCCCTACACACTAACCAAGCGAGCAGATTATACACACGCTGTTATTTAAATATCAAATTGTAACGTTATTTTACTTTTTAAAAAATATGGATCTGCGTCGTATTCGTCTCTGAGACAAATAAACAATTTAGACTACAATTTAGTTACACGTTCGAAGTCTAGAACTAGAATCTACTTGTTTTTGAATTTTTTATTTAAATGTTTGAAATGTTAAAAGAAAATAAACTTGAAATGCCGGTAAATATTTAATTTAAATAATGCAGTCAACCCCCCCCCCCACTTTCCAGTCACGAATGCAGATACGATACAGATACAGATACAGATACAGATACAGGTACAGGTACAGGTACAGGTACAGGTACAGGTACAGGTACAGGTACAGGTACAGGTACAGGTACAGGTACAAATACAGGTACAGGTACAGGTACAGGTACAGGAACAGGAACAGGTACAGGTACAGGTACAGGTACAGGTACAGGTACAGGTACAGGTACAGGTACAGGTACAGGTACAGGTACAGGTACAGGTACAGGTACAGGTACAGGTACAGGTACAGGTACAGGTACAGGTACAGGTACAGGTACAGGTACAGGTACAGGTACAGGTACAGGTACAGGTACAGGTACAGGTACAGGTACAGGTACAGGTACAGGTACAGGTACAGGTACAGGTACAGGTACAGGTACAGGTACAGGTACAGGTACAGGTACAGGTACAGGTACAGGTACAGGTACAGGTACAGGTACAGGTACAGGTACAGGTACAGGTACAGGTACAGGTACAGGTACAGGTACAGGTACAGGTACAGGTACAGGTACAGGTACAGGTACAGGTACAGGTACAGGTACAGGTACAGGTACAGGTACAGGTACAGGTACAGATACAGGTACAGATACAGGTACAGATACAGGTACAGATACAGATACAGATACAGATACAGATACAGATACAGATACAGATACAGATACAGATACAGATACAGATACAGATACAGATACAGATACAGATACAGATACAGATACAGATACTGATACATATACAGATACAGATACAGATACAGATACAGATACAGATACAGATACAGATACAGATACAGATACAGATACAGATACAGATACAGATACAGATACAGATACAGATACAGATACAGATACAGATACAGATACAGATACAGATACAGATACAGATACAGATACAGATACAGATACAGATACAGATACAGATACAGATACAGATACAGATACAGATACAGATACAGATACAGATACAGATACAGATACAGATACAGATACAGATACAGATACAGAATACAGAATACAGATACAGATACAGATACAGATACAGATACAGACACAGACACAGACACAGACACAGACACAGACACAGACAAAGACACAGACACAGACACAGACACAGACACAGACACAGACACAGATACAGATACAGATACAGATACAGATACAGATACAGATACAGATACAGATACAGATAAAGATACAGATACAGATACAGATACAGATACAGATACAGATACAGATACAGATACAGATACAGATACAGATACAGATACAGATACAGATACAGATACAGATACAGATACAGATACAGATACAGATACAGATACAGATACAGATACAGATACAGATACAGATACAGATACAGATACAGATACAGACACAGATACAGATACAGATACAGATACAGATACAGATACAGATACAGATACAGATACAGATACAGTCAGACAGTCAGAAATTCAGAAATTCAGAAATTCAGAAATTCAGACAGACAGACAGACAGACAGACAGACAGACAGACAGACAGACAGACAGACAGACAGACAGACAGACAGACAGACAGACAGACAGACAGACAGACAGACAGACAGACAGACAGACAGACAGACAGACAGACAGACAGACAGACAGACAGACAGACAGACAGACAGACAGACAGACAGACAGACAGACAGACAGACAGACAGACAGACAGACAGACAGACAGACAGACAGACAGACAGACAGACAGACAGACAGACAGACAGACAGACAGACAGACAGACAGACAGACAGACAGACAGACAGACAGACAGACAGACAGACAGACAGACAGACAGACAGACAGACAGACAGACAGACAGACAGACAGACAGACAGACAGACAGACAGACAGACAGACAGACAGACAGACAGACAGACAGACAGACAGACAGACAGACAGACAGACAGACAGACAGACAGACAGACAGACAGACAGACAGACAGACAGACAGACAGACAGACAGACAGACAGACAGACAGACAGACAGACAGACAGACAGACAGACAGACAGACAGACAGACAGACAGACAGACAGACAGACAGACAGACAGACAGACAGACAGACAGACAGACAGACAGACAGACAGACAATAAATATAGATATAATGAGTTATAATATAGACAATATATTTACTGATTTACCGAATCCTTTCCAAAAATTGTTCTTTTGTTAGTTTTGCGTTATCAAATAGATTTCTATTGTCGAAAGAAAAAGTTGGTGTTTCACACAGGGAAAAGTATGTTCTGTTTACGAAATCGTCTATTTGAGTCCAAGCCACGTGATATTTTGTTTCTTTAATCGATTTTGTAAACACCAGACCAGCGCAGTATCGCTGCTCAGTCTTTTTAGATATGTTTTTGTAATATGTGTAATTTAGTAGCACATAGCGCATGATATCACTTACAGAATCGTCTTTGCAAATACCTATGTGAATAAAAAGCGTGTCGTGCTGATTATGCTTCTTCATTAAGATCTTTGACACTTCCTTACTAATCAAATCAACCTTGTGCTCATCTTTAACTTCTAACAGTGATGAATTTAATTGCATACATCTCTCATAAGCGGATTGGTGATTCAACAACTTCTCCGATTCTTCAAATTTGTAGCATGTATAAGTACCATATATATTTAGCTTAAACCACCCGTACAAGCACTCATTACAGAAAAATACAGAGAGCTGATTTTTTCTAAAATTATTTGATGAAATGTCTTTAGAATATAGATATGCCCAAACGTATCCCAGAGCACTGTTATGTAACTGCGATAGATAAATAACAAAACGTTTAATATGGCATTTTGTTTTTGAGTATGCCGAGTTTTGTTTTACTTCTCCTGTAGTGATTATCAAAACAGCAGTTTCTCTCGTTAGGTGAGTTTCGTTTCTTTTCTGTGTGTAATTACACATAAAGTCGAAAGTTGTGTTAGCATCCCCAATAAGCGAAGCCGCATCTAAAGTAAGTTGGTCGATTTTTTTCAATAAATCTGAAGTCCCCGCGTATTCACCTAAATCAACCAAATTTTCTATAATTCCTTTTCTCTTTTCCCAGAAGATAGCGATTCGTGTTTTCGCTGTTGTGTTAACTGGCCTCTGTACAAAAAAACTGACAATATTTTTAAGTATTCTTCTATCGACATCATCTCTAAGTTCTGTTTGAATTAGAAGGTCGATGTTCCCTGTACGGCAGTCTTTAATTGGTTCTAAATAATTTTACAATGTTTAAATCGATTAAAGCAGAATTTAATTATATCTAACACATAAAAATATAAGTAATAACTCTTAATAAATCAGAACCTTTTTCAGAGGCGTCGCGAGGCGGGGGTGGGGGGGGGGGGTGGAGGAGGGTGGCAATGTCGGTGGATGACAACAAGACATTGCAAAATATGTAGGAGAATTATCATTTTTTTCTAATTCAATGAATGATTACTTAGAGTATTTTTGGTACAAATTGATGATTCCAACAATGGAGGGGTTGGGTGGGGCGTAGGGGGGGGGGTGAAACGTGATATATAATCTGTTAATTATTTTCTTAAAAGCGCTACAGCTGTATTAATAACCGACTAAGATAAACATCTTTACTATTAACGGTGGACTCTTTAAAGTTTTTACCCCCGGTTGGAGGGATAAAACCAATATTTTATTTTAATTTAAATAACTAGTTAGTCAATCAATAACCGGGTTTGGGTGAAATAACATCTAATAATTTACTATCAAACCTTGCTTTTTTCCAACTTGAATTTATTAGTGGTTTAAAGTAAAGAAAGCAAAAATGTAAGCACTTTGACAAAATGATACGGGGTGACACTAACTACAAATATATATTTAATTATATTTAGACTTTATATATATACTAGCGTACCCGTCCCCCGCGCGTTGCCGCGGGGATAGAAGCAAGTATGACGAAATGTATTAGAAAGATTTCACCAACGCGTTACCAATAATATGTTCTTAGACGCGTGACCGTCTTTTCTAAAAGTGAGTTATTTAAATGTAAACAAAACCTGCACTTAATTCATAAATATTGGGACACAGGTTTACCCACACTACCGCATGTAAACATTGAGTGTACATTAATCACTCACCGAAATAATATGTTAGAACACACTTTGGTGACCGCCCATGTGTCAGAGACGTACAGGGGCGTTCTCAGCCACCCCCCCGATTACACTACCGCATAGGCGCGGCGTACGACCCCTGGCTCCTTAAAAGTAATAGGCACCATCGTGCCAAATAGCATCCTGTTAATAATGATGCAGATTTCATCATTCGCTAAAGTGCCACAAAGGAACAGGCTTTTTTTTCTTTAACACGTAAAAAAGTATTTGACATGTTGTAAACATCAGTGTGACTGATGCAATATGCTAGCGTTACTAATGGTCTATTATTAGATGCTCGGTCTCAATTTCTGACTGGATTGTCTAATAGTAGATGCTTATTGCATCATTCGCAAAGTGACGAAACTCTACAGTAGGCTCCTCATATTCAAAAAGTTATTTTTTCATCTTTGGCAAGGTGACGAAACTGTACAGAAGGATTTCCTCGCGTTACAAAGTTATTTTTAGAAGACTGTTGTAGTTTTACCGCTGAGTATAGTAATACCCCTTACTCGCTATGCAGGACGCTCGATTAACGGGTGCCAAGTGCCAACATAGTCGCTCTAAAACTCTGGGCGCCAAACCGTGTATTGTCGAAAGTTGTACCCTATATGGCGCCGCCCATAAGAAACTTTAGTTTTCTTTTTCGCTCTTTTTCGCAGAAATATTCTCGGGAGTATTCTCATCTACTTCCTAAAGTTTCATGGCAGCCTCCCGTGGCGCCGCCCTTGCGAAATTAAAAATTATTTTTTTACAGAACCCTTCCCTAGAGTGGTATAATGAACTCCCCGAAGTTTCATGCCTATCGAATGAACGGTGTCACTGCAATTCACTTTTATTATTTTTATATACCGTATATTGAGAAAAATTGGACCCTCCCGTGGCGCCGCCTTTGCGTAATTAAAAATTATTTTTTACAGAACCCTTCCCTAGAGTGGTATAATGAACTCCCCAAAGTTTCATGGCTATCGGATGAACGATGCCAAACCAAAATAGACTTTTAATTTTATATACCGTATATAGAGAAAAAACAAATCGCGCCCTGCCGGGACGCCACCCCTGCGAATTTGAATTTTTTTTCCCGCAGAAACCTCCCCACTGATATTCTTAACAACTTCCCAAAGTTCGACGGCGATGTGATAAGAGGTGTGGTAATGCATAAAAGACACACACACACACACAGACACACACACATACATTGCTTTATATATATATATATAT
>NW_026731940.1:367500-442500 GCF_028476545.2 Physella acuta | reverse complement strand
CAGTCGTATTTCCCTATATAATCTTTGTATTCTATGGGAAAAAAAGAGGGTGATTTCAAAACAGATTTTAGGCCACTTACCGTCTTTACATCTGGCTAATTTTTGCATGCTCTTAGGTAAATGGCTTGACCTTTAGGGAAAACTGTAGATTTGACTCAAAGCCCTTGACGAGGGCTAAAAAGTGACCACGAGTGAAATTCTCTTTATATGAGCTCTATTACGAAAAAAAATTTCCTCTTACGACCCCCCTTGAAATTTTGTGAGGTGGTAGGAGAACGCCTTGGGGTGTCAAAAAAACTCGCCATGTCCGGGAAAATTCGGTAAATGGGTCAAAACTGACCAGTCGTATTTCCCAATATAATCTTTGTATTTTATCGGAAAATTAGAGGGTAATTTGAAAACGAATTTTAGGGCACTTATACGAGATTTGGTCATTTGGTCTATGAACAGGGGAGGTAACTTTTAATGTAATAATTTTTAAATATTTCGTATACTCTTTTCAAGAAAAAAAACAAAAATCATAAAGTATAGCATTGTTTTAAATTAATATTTTGTTATAAATTAAGTTTTGCATTGTACTAAAATTGTAAAAATTAATTGCGAAAGTAATTTATTATAATATTTGATTGATACTATTAAGAAATCCCTTGCAGTTCCAATAACCGTGCGAGTAATAAGTTTGCGAATATTCCATCAATATTTGTATAAAATGCAATTACTCCACTGTATAAATTTAGGCCCTAAGTATTTAACATAGCCTAGCAGCCAAACACCTATAAATTAATCATTCAATTCCTCAATTTTTTTGAAAACCTAAGCGAAGCTAAGCAGTATGCCTTGTATATATATATATATATATATATATATATATATATATATATATATATATATATATATATATATATATATATATATATATATATATATATATATATATATATATATATATATATATATATATATATATATATGGGTTTTCGGGTGCATGTTTTGGAAAGAAAATTGTATATTAATTTGATTCTTTATTTGACACGACCTGTAAGCCATATTTAGTAATCAATTTAAATTATGCAATCAAGGCGTTTTTTTTTTTATTTGTACTGACTGACAGAATGCTAGTTCGCTGTTTTATATATTTTTTTAAATAAAGTTATTTAATTAAAACTTTTTTCCGGTTACTTAAGGAAGTGGTGTGAGGGGGTTGTATAGGGTGTAGGCTTCGTGTGCATTAAAGGGAACAGACACTTACAAAACTTTTAAAATGCCACTTTCGGAAATTCTAACAAACGTCGCTATATAAAGATTGTTTTTATTTTCCTCGTATGCAAAACCCAGTAGAAGGATTATAACTCTGCTCGGAAGTATTTTTTTTTCATACATCGGCCGAATATGAACGTAGCTGCTTAAAAGTGATTTGGTTCAGCATTAGCCATGAGAGTAACTTGGCTGTTAGCCTTGGTGGTTGCAGCATATCTTCAGTCTCACTCGATTGAAGGTCTCACGTCTTCATCAAGCTCTAGAAGTGCTGCAAGTCCTCTTCCTTCTACTGGCGCAAGACAATCTTCTTCTGACAATAGAGAAACCACAACGCAGAAACAAAAATCAGCCGCTAAGCAGAGTAATAAAACACACACAAATACATCGTCTACGCAACATATACAGAGCACAGCCACTATCAATACTACTTGGGTGACATTGACCAATGCGTCCTCTTCGTTGGATACTCCAAACTTCGATAAGGTAGATACGGGACATTCCAGAAGAAAGACGCTGAATGATGATGTCTCACAAGTCAAGATAGCTGGTGGTGGATCCGACAAAAAAGGTGAGATTTCAAATATTAATGATGTCCGTGTTGAACAAAAACAAATGAATCGAAGGATCAATCGGACTTGAGGATAAATCACACACGTATGACTGGCAAACCTGGACATGGATACGAAAAAGGTGAGGTTTTACTTCTAAATGATGTCCTTGTCGAGCAAAACCGCTAGTAAATTACATGGATTAGGTCGACATGGGGATAAATCTCGTACTGAATCTACTAGGGACATGACATTGGATGTTTGTATTTTGTGTATCTTAGAAAAAGATCATGCAGGTGAGTCAGTTACAGACAATATGGTGTGGTCAATCGGACAAACTTGATGACATATTGCGTAGTGAATCTGTTAAAAACAATGTTGCTGTCTCAAATATCAAGATAGCTGATTGTAGATCATACAAGAATGGGGACAGATTACACACTAAGTCTGTTTAAGACATTCAATGACGGTATCTTAAAATAAAGATAGCAGGTGGTCGCTCAAGCATGACGTCCTTGACAAACAAAGCCCATTAAAATTAGACGAAACATAAAAATATGTAGCTATGTTAATCTTAATGTGTATCACCTTTTACTAAGTCGACCAATCTTGTAGCTGCAGATGATAATAAAGTATGCGAGGCAAGCTGGACAGTATGAAGACCCTGTATGCGATTATGACGAGACAGAAGGAGATACTGTGAGTGGACCTTATGAAAAGACAGACATTTCCGAAGGTGAAAAGTACAAGATTCTTGCCAGATAAGACAGTTGACATCTCGGGGACTAGAATCAACAAACATCAATTAATTAAAACTCTGCTGAATCTTGGAGGCTCACAATAGTTTCACAGCAAATCAGTCACAACTCATAGGGTGATAATAAATTCTAAATCCAGTTAGAAAACAACTCGAAATCTCAGAGCGAAATTCCATAAAAAAAGGTTGGTCTTCACCCGGAAGACCAAACGTCACAAAGAGCAGTTAAGTGTATTTCATTAATTTATTTAAATCCTTATGATATGAAGGAATTTTGTTATCAGAACTATGCTTAGCCGGCTTCACTTCTTCAACATCAATGTCAGATATCCAAGATAGCTGATTCGAATTAGGGAAGTCATTTAGTTTCGAAACAAAGTTTCAGACTTGCGTTTGTGTAATCTATAGATAAGTCTTAGAAATATTCGAAGTAACAATTCTATGAAAATGAACTAGTAGCAAAATATGTGGTACTACCTGCATTAAAAAAATCCCCAACAAACAGTATTGTGGACATGCTGGGCCTGTAGAGTATCCGATGACTTACAATATAAACAAGATGGCATACACTGTGTTGGCCAGCCAGTAAATGTTGGAAAGTGTGGCAACCTGCTGTGTAACGAGGCTGAGGACATTTGTAAGGAATTTAAAAGGATTCAAGTGGTTGCTGAATACTTTGGCAAAACCACTGAGAAATCAGTTGTACCAGTATTAAAAACACAATTTAAGTATAGCAACGCTCTTGACTCTGTTTCTAATTGTTTTATTTTTTAAAACTATAATTTAGATGATCTTAAAATATTTCGCTTTATCTCATTTAAATTTGAGAATGTATAATACTAAGGCTAAATATAACTGTAGTACCGAACGTGTATGAGTTTGAAAAAAGAAAGCAGGTACTGAAGGATGAAGAGTATTCATATTTAATATTTTGTTTCAAAACATTTAAACAATACTTGTCTAGAAAGAAAATATATCATGAACAATATTAGTACTTAACAAATAATTACAAAAACAAGTAAAGAGAATAAATGTGTTACAACCAAATGATGCTCTACGGTTTGAAAAAAATTCTTTAACTTTCTTTTTCCTCAGTATTTCTCTGCCACTAAATGCAAGTGCCAACCACTCAAACCCTAATGTATGAGTAGCTTTTACCTTTGCAAACATCATTAGTTTAACTAAAAACAAGTGTAAAGACATAAATTAGTTTTTAATTGCATTTCACAAGTTTAAACGTAAAAAAAAACAAGGTTAATAAATGTTTAAAAAAGCTTGCCTCATTTTTTGACTGATCAATAAACCAAAGAAATTGGTAAAACGCTTATTGGGCTTGCCGTAAGTCTAGAGTTCGAATCCAGGTTCAAGTCATTAGACCCTCCCTGAGTCCACCCAACTCTGATGGGTACCTAACTCACGTTAGGGAAAGTAAAGGCGGCTGGGCATAGTGCTGACCACTCTATCTCTTCATATGCAGAGGTCACAGAAACAAGTGAACTCTACTTCACTTGCCCCATAGACCGTCAGGTTTAAAAGGGAAACTTTACTTTACTTATTGGGCTTGCGATTGGGTAGTGTTAAATAGATAGGTCGTAATGCAATAAATGCTGCATCCGTTTTATTATTTTTTTTATTAAAAGCAAAACACAGCCTCAGCAATAAACAATCCAATACCGTGATTTAAAAATATTAGATAGAGCTTAGAGGTTATTTCTTCAAATAATGAACTCGTTATTCTCTTTTTTTCTCTCTCTATCCCACTGCCTGTTTTGTTAAGCTAGTCAATCCATGCGAATAGATATTTCTCTATCTTTCATTAATACATCACTACGTAATACGCAGTTTTTACATGATTTAAAATAGCTTCGTATAATTTATAGAAGACATTGTCAACTTGATTCCGACTTTAGGCATTGTTAAATCTATAATCAGTTTCACAAAATAAAATAAAACACATTTTTGAAAAATTGCCACCATTTTCTTAAAATTTGTGTTAAACGCCACAACGAATAAACTTTAAAATAAATACATCAGAACTATTACTCAGACAGAGGACTCTGTTTACTAGCTATCGTATTTTATTACTAGTATTTACTAACTGAAGGCCTCATGGAATACACCACAGTTCTCACATTTTTATATTTTCAAGAAAAATATGAGGGGTTTCCATTTTGGCATTATTTTAAAATACTAAATATTGCTGGGATTGAGGTCGTTTTATGCTAGTTAAGTTTGCAGCGTCAAGCGTCGAGCGAGGAAAACACGGGGGTAAATAACGATCGGCCAAAATGTCCACAAAGAGGAGAATAAAACTGACTGCGACGGACCAACGCGTTTGGTGAGCCATATGTCGAAAAACACTCTGTTAACTACTTAGGTCGAAAAATTACTCTCTAGGGTAACGAAAAATACCTTTAGTGATTATACAAACATAGTAAATTATGGTGAATGACGAAGCAAATTGTAATACAGATATTATGGTACAGAGGCTCTGTACATCTGGCTAATTTTTTACATGAGTTTTTGTATTTTTCTTGAATCTAAAATCTTTTGGTCAGTTACTAAGCGCTCGTCAAGTGCTAAAAACTAACGGCGAGTGAATTTCTTTAAATGATTGCTATATATAAAAACGTCAAAACCCATTATTAAATCGTCATTTAGTAGATTGCCCTCCCCCTTACGCCCAGTGTAAAAAAAAAACGGTGATACTTTCGGGAATGCCCTAGAAGACGGTTCACTTTTGAATAAAATAAAACATAAATTCCCACAAATAAGTACCTAAAATATCTTTTAACGTTAAAATACGACGAAGTAAAAATGGTTAATCCACGGCAACGAATTGAGAAACGTTCACTATAATACTTTTTTAGAATACATATTTTAATACGCTTTAATTCCTCCTGGTGGTATATACGATTTATTTTGCTACATGGAGACATTTTTTTTAAATGTTTAGTTATCTAAAATATTAATTACATAATATACATAGGATTAATATAAAACTGATAACAAATACTCAATATATTATATAAACATGAGTACAAATTTAATAACAAAATAAATGTATGGTTAACTTAAAATCTTTACCGTGAATTTGGATATATAATATATGACGCCTATTGAAATAATCAAGAATTGTTAAACTATCACTGTTTTTGAGTGTGTTGACAACGTAATCTACAAGTGATAACTATATTTACAAATATTTTGTTTGCTTAAAAATACATTAGACCTTTTCTGGACATGTTGAATACATTACAGTTGTTCACAAGAAACTATGAACTAAAGACAAAAATTAAAAAATAAAATAATTTTCATAATAAAATAAAAATAACATCGAAAAATTACTATTAGAGACACACATTTGTTAAAATGTTATAATTGTTTCTTATTGGTTTTTAATTATATAGTTTTTATTATTTTTAAAGTATAAAGAAGGCCTAAAAACAAATAATAAAACCTTTTTTTTTTATTTTAAAGTTTTTAAGGTGCAAATTATCTAATAGTTACTAAAATGTATACTTGAATTTTGTCCATGTTTCATAAAGCGTTTGCCAGATTAAAAGAAGAGAGTTCAGAGCCGAGTTTAGGGGTAATTCAGTAACAGAGAGTAAGCCCATTGTATTTGGACTTAATGTGTATCCAATGGATGTCGCTAGATTGGCGACATTTAGCGGTAAACGACATATAATATTGGTTAAAACAATTTGCATTAACGTCTTGGTTAGGATTATATTTTCATCTGACTGAGAGTTTATGTGAGGACCATAAAGTAAGAAAGCTGTTTTTATAAGAATGACAAGTTCAATGGTCATCAAAACCAAATCCAGATTCAGCATTAGCGTGTACACAGCAAGAGAGATGGTCCAGTCGAGTTGGTCCTGGACATAAAAAGGTAGACCAAGACACAGAGAGTTAGAGGAGTAAAGCTGCCAGTCAGGGCTTACGACTGGGATCAGAGAAAACACCGGGCAGAGGAACCAGATACAGGCTGATGACGTCACTAGACTAACGATGGACATAATATTTTCTGTCGTCTGGCGTATTTGGAGTAAATAAATCTGACACGTGACAAGAAATAAAAACAGACCAGAGGATAGATACCAGAGGGTAGCGAGAAAACCAGCGACCTTACACAGTGAGCTATCTCGCCATTCGTAGTCATACAACACGTAATCATCACGGTAGTAAACATCAGCTCCTGCTATAATAATTATATACACGCTCATTATACAACCTGTAAATATGAGATTTGACAAATATACAAAATGGATAGAACCAATCTTCAAAACATTTTGTTTTTTTACACATGCAATAATCAACGCCGTTAAATTACTTGTAATTCCAATCAGACCAATTAACCAAAAGATTGCACTTTTGTCAACATCACCTAGCAGGTGGTCACACGTCGACACAGGGTCACTGGATGCTGTACATTTTTCTAGAGGGATACCACTGTACTTTGTACAACAGAGTTTAAAACTATCCCCATAAATATGTGTGTTTACTGTTAAATTGTTCAAATATTGTAATGTTTCCAAATTAAATTTTAATTTTGTTTTTCTTAAATCTAATGTATCAAAATCGAATCCTCGTGTTAAGTTTGAAATGTTATTGAATGGTGAGTTACTCAAGTTTAAATTTATAGGTTTAAAAAAAAAGTAACGCTTTCCTAATACATAATCAAATGAAGTAATGTCGGAAAAAGATAAATCGATTGTATTGTTTTCCGTATTTACTTCCCATAAACTGCTAAAGACACGAACGTTGGTGTGAGAAAAATTATAGTACCGAGGTATTTTGTCTACGTGTTCATTATAATTGATTATATGTATATACTCAATGCTGTTGTAGCTAAGGTCAATCTCATTCATAGTGTTTAAAGAATGTTCTATTGCACTCATAAGATCAAAATAGTTTTTCATATCCAGGTTGCAGTTTGAACAGTGAATTTCATTCAGATGCATTAACAAGTCAAGTTTATAGAAAGTGACCTTTCTTAAATCAATACCAGATAGGTTTAAAACTCGTGTTGTACGATCTATAGATTTGAACAGAGTTGTGTAGTTGACCTGGTTGTATTCTGAGACGGTTGTTACACCGAACTGACATGTAAATCCTAATGGACATTTCTCATAGCAGTGTAGCTCATCGTCGCATATAGGGCAGTGGTTTATGCCGTCACAGACATGGACGGGGTGGATGAGTGTGCTCGTGTTACGGCAGGTGAACAGTTTGGGGGAGTAGATCTGGTGGTTGGCGTCAACGGTTTCGTCTTCACCATCAGGACAGTCCATTCTTCCATCATTGACCATATAAAACGGGATACAGTAAGACTTTGGACATTTAAACAAACCATCAGTACAAAGAAACTGCTCACAGTTTTCTAAGTGTGACAAACGTGAACAACCCAAAGGTTTATTTGTATATCTGGCTCTTAAATAAACACACCGAGCTACCCAGATAAATTTGATTTGTTGTAGTGTTAAATCAGAACCATTACCACGATACAAATTCCCAGCTAAACACTTGACAACATTTATAGCTGTATCTTCAGGATGTACATACTCTGTCCCGTTATATGACGATAAAATGTCTTTCACGTTTTGCATTTTCTCGTCGGAAATGGCGTTTTTTCGACGCTGTTTGTGGAAGAAATAATTTTCTTTGTTATAAAACCACTGGCTAGGCAAACACGTTTTGTCTAAGATAGAAGTTTCTAAACAGCTGCCACAGTTCTCTTTATCAGCGATGTGTGAGAGGTGAGGTTTACTCTCACATATGGGCCTTTTTAAAGCACAGTCTCTTTCATTCGGCCAGCATGGGTCACACAATTGACAAACAATATAATCGGCGCAAAGCAAGTCCTTATCATTTAGAAATATTTTAAATGATATCTCATCATCATTAACACAGTCCATATAGCCATCATTAAGAAATGTGTATGGGATGAATTTTGTGTTTGTACAATTAAACAATTTAACATTGAATTCGGTATAATTTATAATGTTAATTTTACTAACTTCTTTTTCCACGTCACTAGCATAGCGCATGCTGCTTCGTGTTAACATATGAAAGTTCACCTGAAATTCACATACGATAAAACTAGCCATATTTGTGTATGTATTGATTGGATACCAAGAAACATCAATAACTGATTGATTAAAATATAACTCATAAATATAACATGCTTTCTTCATTCCATATGAGGAAATATGTTCAAACATATCCGGTATTTTAGTTTCCCATATAAAATTTGATTGAGTTTTAGAAATAAATCTGCATAAATCAGTATTAAAAGCGTGTACGTTTATGTATGATCCATTAAATTCTTTAGTTAAAGAACGTGTCACATATTCCATTAAGTACTCCAACTCTTCGTAAGCTTCTATTACAACAAGCTGAGCTCTCAAAGCCTGACATCTCTCTGACGCTATGTCATAACTCACTAGTGAGGCTGGTGTTTCTAGTTTATAACAAGTTTTTTGTGAGAAATTTGTTTTACTTTCAAACAGAAACCAGCCAGTGAGACATTGTCCACAAAGCGACAAAGAAAAATACTGGTTGTTAGTTAAGTTGTCTGCTTCTGTTATAAAAACAATATCACTAAACTTTTTAAACGTAAAGCTGATACTTTTATATTGTGTTATACTTATAATATAGATTTCCAAATACAACTTTAAGGGAAATAGATAATTGTTGTTTTTAATTATGTAGATAACTTCCCATACACAGTATTCGCAAATAATAATAACGACATGCTTGTTTTGTTTAAGGTTTGGTTCGGTTTCTATAAAATGTAAAACCGAAGTGTGTAGAATAATTTTCACATCTTGAAAATGATCTTCAACGTTGTGATCTAGATTTTCTATTTTCTGTATTAGTTCTTTTGAATTGTTGTATCCATTGAACCCAACTAATGGTCGCGACAAGTTGGATGTTAGAAAGATGGCGATTCTATTTGTCACTACATCATTCTCATCGGTAGGTAGAAACAGCCTCGCTATAGTTTGTAGTCTCACTTTTTGTATGGGAGTCACTGTAGCGGCGTGTATGATAACGGATAAATTATTTGTTTTACAATTCTTTAGTGGGAAATTCAAACAGAAGTCTGAAATAGGAAAGACGAAGAGATAACGCAAATAAATTATCAATTTGGATCTGAATGAAATTTAAGTCATTGTTTAGATATAGTAAAGAAATATATTAGTGGTGTTGTTCTTGTTTTGTTTTGTCCCTAAAATATAATGTTGTATGAGTTAGACGACAGCGTTGTAATGAAACACGCTCGTCAATTAATGTACGGAGCTGACAAGATCATTTAATTTTACTTTATAAAAATGTAGCTATTGTTTCAAAAATAAATATGGATTTGCAGTGTCATTTTTTAGTTGATTATAGCTTTCGGAAATAGATTATGTTACCTCTCACCACTTATCGGGGGTTAAGTGTGATTTAAACAGACATCTTTGAAAAATACATAAACACGTTAATACTTACGAAGCAGCAAAGTCATCAGAATTAATGTCATCTTCATTGTGAAGAACATAATATTCTTTGTATGCATTTGTCTATGCACAGATTTAAAGTAGCATGGTTCAGTTTCTATACGAAAAATTCAGAATGCTAAAGATTAGTTTTAGCCACTTTAAATATTATACGTCTTTGGTAAATTATTTACAAAATATACAAATAGAAATTTGCAAAAAACGATATATATTTAAAGTAGTTCTTTTACAAATTATTTTACTTAGATAAAAATGCATAACTTGATGGTTTATGCATTTTTGAAAATTTCAAAATGGTCTAATTATCAAAGTACGCAAACAACCTTCATTTAAAAACTTCATGCTTTTCATAAGCATGATTTGTTGTAGACTTACCCTAATATAAAAGAGTTTTCTTGTTTAATTATGTAAGATTTTTGTAAAAAGAAATGCTAATTGTTGTAATATAATTTTAAAAAGTCATGTGATCTGATTTAGGTATTTTTATAATGTAAGTTTGAACAGAAATAACATCACAGATGGCATACGCGACCCCACGTCGTTCCTTCTTGCTAAGCCACGGCTTAAAAGACCACGTCGACGTGGATTTCACCACAAAAAAGCAAACGCTGATGAAAACATTTGTTTTTAAACACGAACTTTTAATTACATCAGTAAATTAGAAAACAAATAATCTAAAACTATTAGTAGTTATTACAGTAAAGATTATACCAGAATATTTTTTTCCCTAAAGATGGAAAAAATATCTTTTGTTAATAAAAATACAACAGCTAAATATGAAGGATCCCTCCTATTACCACCAATGTTCAGTGGTTCTGTAGTGCACTTGGAGAAGGATGGATGTGTACCGTTCCCTCATAAAGAGATTCCAGTAAAAAAAACTCTGCTACCGTAAGTGTAAGTTTTAAATTGGTTCACGAAAAAAAAACATGCGGCTTTAGATGAATGAGTTAAAAGAACCATGAAACAAAAACTGGAGGACTTGGAACATTCTGATGCGTTAGGCTTATTTACCCATGGGCCGAACTACAGTGCTGACAGACCCCGCAATGCGGGAGGGGGGGGGGAGGGAGGACTGGTTAGGGCCCACAGCCGACCATAATCAATTTTTTTATAGTTTAAAAAAAATATTTTCTTTCATTTTTGACTAGATGGTTGTTTTGTAAAAAGAAAACTGTAGCTGCGGTTGGATTATCTTTATTATACAGACACTTTCCCGAGTCATCTTTCTCCTACAATCAAACACGTTGTTGTCAGCAAAATTCTTTTGAAAATAAATCAAAGTACATCGCGCGAGAGGCCGCTATATTTAGACGACTTTTGCTTCTTTATAGCATTGATTAGGGGCCAACAATCTATTGTGATTTTTTAATGTAAAATGCTCGTTTGTTGTATTAGTAGAGCTACCATTCTGCACTATTTCGGTTTTATGTACGTTTACTAATTTTTGTAGTACTAAACATAAGATAGTAAATGTGTATAATTTGAATTCTCTCCCTTGAGTGTTTCACAATAGGCTTTAGGAAAAGTAGTTGAGACCATCCCAAATCGGTAAAATGTGGGAAGTTTTTGAGTACTCAGACCTAAAATTTGTTTAAAATGTGTAGTTTAGGGGACTCAGATCCCCAGTGGCTAAGCACCAGGGTTCCGCTTATTGGGTGTCCTGCACAGGGAGATAGGTGTACTACTTGAATCATCAGTCTCGCTGCATTAAGGGCCTCAACTGGTGGCCGTGTACCAAGAGCCCCGTGACGCCTCTGACACCAAGGCCGTCGCCGAGAGGGGTGTTTCTTTCACCACCAGCGTAAACCGGGGCGTATTTGTGGTGGTGTGTATAAACTAGCGTCCCAACAACTAAGCCTTTTATAGTTCTGCCACATTAAACAAAAGCAATGACTTCTCTTAATTATTTTTTAATACATAATAAAGAATGACATAGTATAAAAATAAAATGTATTTAAAACTAATAGTATAAACACAAAATAAACCGTGAGTGATCTCCCCTAAACTTTCTCGAATATTCTTATACGAAGCAACAGGGGATGGCAACTCGGGATTTAGACATGATTTTTAATCCATTTTAAATACTTAAACTTTTTAAAATAGTATAGAATCTCGTAGAAAAAGAATTGCACCCAAAAAGAACGCAAAACAAAATGTGTATAATAGTGCGGATTATTAATAGTACATTATAAATTCACATGCGATTTTGATAAATCGGAAATAGCAAAAATTACTACTTACGGTCAAAGGAAATCATTCAACATATGATAGAAGGAAGACAATTAGATCTTTTTTTTTACTTGTGAAATTTCATTTATCTATCTGAAATAGAACTCAAGTTATAGGCTTTTGAAAAATAGAAAGTAAAAAAAGTTCCACTTCTGATTATCGGAAATCGCTCAAAAGTTAAAATGGATATACGATTTTGATAAAATACTTATATATGAAATTTCATCAATTTAGCTGTAATGGTACTCAAGTTATCGTGTTTACAGACACACATACACAATCACAGACATAGGGGCAAGATTGCAAAACTATGTTTTCTCGACTCAGGGAGGTGTAAAATGTCGAGATTTGAAAAATCTCTATTTTTTTTACTTTCTCGTATATACAAAGTATAGAGAAAGTATTGTAATCGTCCAAAAAAAATCGAGATTTTTGCAAACTTTCTTATAAATGTGTAAATATCATTTTTTTTGAGTACATTTTGATAATTAATTATCAAAATAATATTTATATCATTCCACATCGAAAATCTGACATGTCCTAGATATCTTTAAAAAATTACAGTGTGCCCTGACGGTACATATAAGTCCATTTGTAAACATTGATCTAGTACTAAGACAATTTGATTACAATTGCATAACTAGAAGCTAAACGCATTTGCCTGGCTATTGAAGTGCCAATAAAAAATATTTGGGTTTGAAAACTTGAAAAATAAGGTAAAACTAAGCGAAATCAGGAACGCGTGTGAGAACTGCACATTGAAATGGCGCCACACCAGAAATTTTCAAAAAAACATCGATCCCTCCAACTACCCTCGACTCAAGGGAGATAATACTATTAATTACACCAATAATTTTAAAATTCGTACTAAATTAAAAATTATACAGGCGCTTGATTAAAGTGGTACTTATAAGTACCGTCAGTAGATAAAGTGTTAAGCAATTCACGGATTGTACGCGTGGACATTTTTACCGATTATTGATGTTAGAGCGTCATACACGAAATCAGTAAATCTGGTAGCTTTGGTCTTTTATCAAAAATAAACATATTTTTATTTCAATTAATTCAATCATCATAGTCTGCACGAAGATGTTTATATAAAGCTTGATTGATTTTAGCTACGTTAGGCCCTATGTTTTCGGTAAGTTATTTTAATAAATTATTTCATAATAAATCGTATGATATTCATGAAAGCCTATTGACCTGCACAGGGAAATAATTGTTTTCGCTCACTAAGTAGGCAAATAAGTATCTAGTCACGCCATCAGCTTTGCGTACAATTTTAAAAATCCAATATGTGTTTAGCCAGGTCTTCTGATCAACACATTTTATTACCCGAATATGTCCTTGAACTCAAGATTCAATAAGCAAGCGGATAACCAGGTGAAGCGTGTTAAACAAATGTTATGTAGTGTCGAAAACAAACGTCTAGCAAGATATTTGAAACGATGCCCCCTGGGTACGTCGAACTCACAATGTGCGAAAAGGGCGGGGTATTATGTAAAAGGTGGGAAGCTGAAATCATGGCTACCGAATGGGCTTGTATGCCCCCGGTGTTTCATGGCACATGGGACATATTAAGCAATGCATCTGTTTCAAGTACTTCGGCATTCATAGTGTGGTCAGTATTACTCGCAGCCCGCCTTGTTTTCTACACCCTTTTTGTAAATAAAGCTTTAATTACATTTTGAAAAAAAAATATAGTCGCCTGTGTATTATAGTTAATTGTAAGAATTCTTTATTTTAAAATATCACCCTATGATGTTAACCTTTCAAATCACCCCACCCCAGTTTTGCACATATTGCGATAAACATCCAACTCCAAACTACCGGCAGACGTTCTTCAGGAAGGGGAAAGGGGGGCTCTGCCACCCCAAACAGAAGCATGGAAGAAAATATGGCCCCCGAACTGATATTTGATGGTTAATGAGGCCTTCGGGCTGAAAAGTTTGGAGACCCCTGGTTTAAGTCATAAACAAATTATTAAAATCATGTGTTTATTGCGATTTACATTCCACGGTGTGTTGTATAAGAATATGCAAGAAAACTTAGAGAAGATCACTCCCGCTTTAGTATTAAAACAAACAACCACAACGAGTATCATAATTACTTTTAAAAGTAACACTTTTATTTAACAGAAACACAAAATATACAATTGTCAACACAAACACAAAACAAAAACAAAAAAAAACTCGGGAAAAACATTTTAAAAACAACAACGAAACTGAACTTGAAATATGTCGAAAATTATGGTTGTACATTACTAAGTACATGCTGTCGTTCACAATATTTCAATCAAATATGTACATTGTACAAATAATTTATTAGATTTATGTTGTAGTGGCAGAAATCTGAATGTATGGTTGGAAGTGCATGCCCACATAATGTCGTTAACAACATAAACAAATAAGATGAGCAATAAAAGTTATCATACATGAAGCAATGCCTCCGACTGGTCACTGGTTCTAACTTGGGTAAGTCCACTTGGTTCTGATGGGTACCTAGCTTGTGTTAGTCCAAGCGACAGCATTAAACTGTATGCACTATCCATGAATATGCCAAGGGCAATAAAACAAGCAAGATATAGATCAACAACTTGTCAACAATGTTTCCTGAGTCCTCCTGAACTGTCTGCTACAAAATGTCACATTTGCGTTCAAAATTTAGCCTTAACCCTAGCACTAACTCTAGCACTAACACTTACCCTAGCACTAACACTAACAAAAGCCAAAGCCTTGCCCTAGCCCAAGCACTAGCCCTAGTTGTACACTCAGCTATATCCGGGGGGTAATGTCCATCTAGGCTTGGGGTAATTGATAGGGGGTAATTGACAGCGAGGTAATTACTCTGGCAGGAAAAGTCGGGTGGAAATGTCCGGGTGATTATTGACGAAAATACATAGGGCTCTATTTTAAATAAACCGGGAGTGATGTCCCCTAAACTTTCTCGAATATTCTTATATAAAACAACAGGGGATGGGAACCCGGGATATAGTTATGATTTTTAATCCATTTTAAATACTTAAACATTTTAAAATATAATAGAATTTCGTAGAAAAAAGAATTGCGCACCAAGCGCAATATTTTTAGTACTTTATAAATTTACATGCGTTTTTTGAGAAACTTGAAATAGCGTAAATTAATACTTCTGGTCAATGGAAATTACTCTAAATTTGACAGAAGTTAGAGAATTAGATCTTTTATTTACATGTGAAATTTCATTCATCTATCGGAAATAGTACTCAAGTTTAGGCTTTTGAAAAATTCATAGTAGAAAAAGTACCACTTCCGGTTATTGGAAATCGCTTAAAAGTAGATCAGGATCTACGATTTTGATAAAATACTTATATATGAAATTTCATCAACCTAGCTGTAACGGTACTCTAGTTATCGTGTTTACACACACACAGACACACAGACACAAACACACACACACAGACATACGGACAAGAATGCAAAATTATTTTTTTACGTATCAGTGAGGTGTAAAACGTCGAGCATTGCAAAAATCTCGATTTTTTTTTGCACGATTACAAGATTTTCTCTATACTTCGTATATATGAGAAAGTAAAAAGTATAGTTGAATAGCATTAAGATAAAATAGACAAACAACACCTATTTTACGTAAATAGATATTCTTTAATAAAGCCTCGCCAATTGAGCACAGCCAATTACTTTATTGATTTATACTTCTTATTTCAACCAACTTTTGATAGGCCATCGGAAGTGTATAAAGTATGGGGTTGATGGCTGAGTTGACGGGCAATACAATTATAACCAGCCAACGATAAACATCGTCCGCTATCTCGTGTCCAGCAGCTGAGACCAGGCTGACCACACTGACAGGTAACAAGCAGAGAATGTTCGAGATGGCCACTACTGACAAGTTTTTAGCCACGGTGATCTCGCGTCTCTTATGGGCTGATGTGTATATAAGAGAATGCGTGGAGAGAAAAATTTGTTTGAAAATTAAGATTTGTCCAACAACAACCAAAAACATGACAATAAAATTTATTAACGCGTATAGAATCAGAGAAAAATAAAACCCTTTTTGTTTATCAGTGTTGACACCAAGACCTAGACAGAGGGAATTTGAGGAATAAAACTGCCAGTCTTGAAAATAAAGCGGAAGAAAGGCGATAATTAAACAAGAAGACCATATTAAAGTTATGGTAAATATTAGAGTGTTCTTTGTGAAATTAGATTGGACAAAAGGATTTTTGAAAACAAAATATCGATCAATTGTGATAAGTAAAACAAAGAGTGACGACGTTTCGTACGAGAGAGTAGCCAAAAATCCTGCAACTTTACAAAGTGAACTGTCTCGCCATTCAGAATCATAGAATACGTAGTTGTTGCGGTAATAAACATCAGCTCCAGCTATAATCATCAGATAAACTATCAATAAGAAATCTGATATTGCAAGATGTGTTACAAACAGTCTGTAGGCTTGTTTTAAAACATGTTTTTCAAAGAAAAGCCTGTAACCAATAACAATGGCATTACTAATGCAACCGAGCATAGCTACGAGCCATATCAGTGTACGTTTTACAACATCAGACAGTAGGTTATTGCATGAAGAATAGGCATGGCTTCGTGGTTTACATGTATGTGCTGAAATTCCAAGGCCTCTAATTTTTTCACAGCACATCTTAGAGCTATCAACATAAATGGCTTGGCCTATTCTTAAGTTTTGTAATTTTTTCGTCGTTTTCAAATCAATAGAAACTTTGGTATTTCTTATATCCAAAACACCGAGTGATAATTCCTTATCAAACCATTCGCAATTATATATTGCAGTAGAGCTCAAGTTTAAATAAGCCAAATACACTTTTTGTTGGGTTATAAATTCAAAAGATTTAAGTTCTCGTTTTTGTGTATAGTAATACGAAAGGAATTTTAGTTTGTCTTCTTCTGGTAATTGAATTGTGTTTGTAAAATTAATTGCTTTAAGTTTTGAGACAGACAAGTCAATCTCTTCCAAATAAGAAACGATGCTCATTCTTATTTGAATTGTGTGAAGTAATGTGTTAGATAAATTCAGGACACGTAAATTCCTAAAGAAATGAAAAAATGGATCAAAATGTATGTGCATAATTTTGTTGTAACTAAGATCTAAGTGGATTAGATTAGACAAAGCGTGTTTCATTGAAAAAAAAATTTGCATCAGTGTTTTGTCGTCTAGATTGCAGTTTGACAAATGTAGTTGTAACAGTTTGGTAAACTTAACAGACCTTGGAATATAAGCGGGAGATAAATCTAGCCCTGAAGCTCGCAGAACTTTTGTATTCCTATCAACTGAGTCAAACAACGTCGTGTAGTTCACCTGACTGATGTCTGTCAACTTTGTTACACCCCAGAGACAAGTAAATCCCGATGGGCAAAGCTCATGACACAGTAGCTCGTCGCTGCCATCTTTACAGTGTCTTTTACCGTCACAAATATGAACTTGGTCGATGGATCTTACGCTTGAAAGAAGAATCTCTCTATAGCATTGGACAGGATTTGGAAATAAGAAATTTTCACTGTCAAACTCGTACTTAGCGCTGTGGAGATAATTAAAATTCTGATGACTAAAAGAAACACAATGGGTATCGATACTTTTTTTCAGTCCTCGGCTACACGTAAAGTTTTTACAATTGTTTAAGTGAGAGCTATCCACACAACCCAATTCTTTAACTGAAGTTTCAGAGTGAATAAAAACACATTGTGGCGCATACTGAATGTTTTTTGAAATTGGTGGATATTTACACATTGTAACTGGTTTACTTGGATCGTCTTCAAACAAACATGTGTCATTGTTACACCTCGTGTATCGTACATGTATTGTGTCTTTTGTTAATCTGAATGTTTGGTTTAACGGTTTTTTAACGAACCATTGACTGGGTAAACATGCACCATCTGCAGTGCGGGTTTCTCTACACTCATCACAGTCTTCTTCG
Organism: Physella acuta; assembly: GCF_028476545.2. NCBI lineage: Eukaryota > Metazoa > Mollusca > Gastropoda > Physidae > Physella > Physella acuta. Next base: position 424,257 of record NW_026731940.1, on the reverse strand, counting down.
TCGCTGTTATCTAGATAGTCCTGTATTCCGTTACACATCCGACGTTCTGGAGTAAAAAATTTAATCAGAATCGATAATATGATCTCATCATCAGGTGGGCAATAAGTTCCACCTTCACAGGTACTTATTAACGGTTGTAAATATGCACACATCATTTCATCTCTGCCATTTGGACAGTCAAAAACTTTATCACAAACAAATCCATAGGGAATTTCCCAGTCAGTCGTGCAATTGAACAGTTCTGGATAAGCAACGCTCCATTTGCTTAAAAACAAATTTTGGTTTTTCCTGTTAACATAATACAGAAAAAAGTAATGTATTTATGTATGATAAACTCGCAATCGAGCTATAAAATGTCAATTACATTGTAAGGTCTCTTTTAGTTTAGTTCTTTTATCTCAGAGTGTAATTTAGTATTAAGGAATATCCAATATTTAGCCAAAGATACGAAAAGACAAAAATATATAGAGACATAGACAGAAAATAGAGGTAAGGGTTCATCCATTTTTGACGCTTCAAATAATTTGGAATCTTAGACACCCCACCCCATCCAAACGCTTCCTTCCCCCCCCCCCCTCCCCTATTGTGGACTTCCACAAAAATTTAGTAGACCTCTCAAAAATACTGCAAAATTACTAAGACTTAAACATGTAATGTGTACCTTGCTACATTATTAATTGCTAATGTAATATTGGATTTGATATTTTCGGTATTCTATATTGCTAGGCCTAAATAGTAAAATCAAACGTTAATCCTAGAAAGTGTTGAAAAAATGAGATTATGTTAAATGACATTATAAATTAGGCCTTATGTGACAAGCTCTTGCGTTAATTAAATGTTCCTGTTATTACCAAATAACAACTGTAAATTAAACATTTGATTTAGTATTTAATAGTATTTTTTCTGCTTTTAAATTATTATCAATATATTTTTTTTTAATTTAAGATGCTGTGGACCGAACATTTTGATGTCATTTGTGACTGTCTAGCTATTAACTACCATATGGGTTATGGTAATTTCGGCTAATCAACGTGACATAACTATATTACTTTTACACAACTTTACGCTACAGGTGTTTCCATAAAAACCACCTATCCACCCCTAGCCCCTTTTGTCGAAGTCACAGTGACTGAGCCCTACACACGAACCAAGCGAGCAGATTATAAACACGCTGTTATTTAAATATCAAATTGTAACGTTGTTATTTTACTTTTTAAAAAATATGGATCTGCGTCGTATTCGTCTCTGAGACAAATAAACAATTTAGACTACAATTTAACTACACGTTCGAAGTCTAGAACTAGAATCTACTTGTTTTTGAATTTTTTATTTAATTGTTTGAAATGTTAAAAGAAAATAAACTTGAAATGCCGGTAAATATTTTAATTTAAATAATGCAGTCAACCCCCCCCCCCCCCACTTTCCAGTCACGAATGCAGATACAGATACAGATACAGATGCAGATGCAGATGCAGATGCAGATGCAGATGCAGATGCAGATGCAGATGCAGATGCAGAAGCAGATGCAGATGCAGATGCAGATGCAGATGCAGATACAGATACAGATACAGATACAGATACAGATACAGATACAGATACAGATACAGATACAGATACAGATACAGATACAGATACAGATACAGATACAGATACAGATACAGATACAGATACAGATACAGATACAGATACAGATACAGATACAGATACAGATACAGATACAGATACAGATACAGATACAGATACAGATACAGATACAGATACAGATACAGATACAGATACAGATACAGATACAGATACAGATACAGATACAGATACAGATACAGATACAGATACAGATACAGATACAGATACAGATACAGATACAGATACAGATACAGATACAGATACAGATACAGATACAGATACAGATACAGATACAGATACAGATACAGATACAGATACAGATACAGATACAGATACAGATACAGATACAGATACAGATACAGATACAGATACAGATACAGATACAGATACAGATACAGATACAGATACAGATACAGATACAGATACAGATACAGATACAGATACAGATACAGATACAGATACAGATACAGATACAGATACAGATACAGATACAGATACAGATACAGATACAGATACAGATACAGATACAGATACAGATACAGATACAGATACAGATACAGATACAGATACAGATACAGATACAGATACAGATACAGATACAGATACAGATACAGATACAGATACAGATACAGATACAGATACAGATACAGATACAGATACAGATACAGATACAGATACAGATACAGATACAGATACAGATACAGATACAGATACAGATACAGATACAGATACAGATACAGATACAGATACAGATACAGATACAGATACAGATACAGATACAGATACAGATACAGATACAGATACAGATACAGATACAGATACAGATACAGATACAGATACAGATACAGATACAGATACAGATACAGATACAGATACAGATACAGATACAGATACAGATACAGATACAGATACAGATACAGATACAGATACAGATACAGATACAGATACAGATACAGATACAGATACAGATACAGATACAGATACAGATACAGATACAGATACAGATACAGATACAGATACAGATACAGATACAGATACAGATACAGATACAGATACAGATACAGATACAGATACAGATACAGATACAGATACAGATACAGATACAGATACAGATACAGATACAGATACAGATACAGATACAGATACAGATACAGATACAGATACAGATACAGATACAGATACAGATACAGATACAGATACAGATACAGATACAGATACAGATACAGATACAGATACAGATACAGATACAGATACAGATACAGATACAGATACAGATACAGATACAGATACAGATACAGATACAGATACAGATACAGATACAGATACAGATACAGATACAGATACAGATACAGATACAGATACAGATACAGATACAGATACAGATACAGATACAGATACAGATACAGATACAGATACAGATACAGATACAGTCAGACAGTCAGACAGTCAGACAGTCAGACAGTCAGACAGTCAGACAGTCAGACAGTCAGACAGTCAGACAGTCAGACAGTCAGACAGTCAGACAGTCAGACAGTCAGACAGTCAGACAGTCAGACAGTCAGACAGTCAGACAGTCAGACAGTCAGACAGTCAGACAGTCAGACAGTCAGACAGTCAGACAGTCAGACAGTCAGACAGTCAGACAGATACAGTCAGACAGATACAGTCAGACAGATACAGTCAGACAGTCAGACAGTCAGACAGTCAGACAGTCAGACAGTCAGACAGTCAGACAGTCAGACAGTCAGACAGTCAGACAGTCAGACAGTCAGAAATTCAGAAATTCAGACAGACAGACAGACAGACAGACAGACAGACAGTCAGAATGACAGACAGACAGACAGACAGACAGACAGACAGACAGACAGACAGACAGACAGACAGACAGACAGACAGACAGACAGACAGACAGACAGACAGACAGACAGACAGACAGACAGACAGACAGACAGACAGACAGACAGACAGACAGACAGACAGACAGACAGACAGACAGACAGACAGACAGACAGACAGACAGACAGACAGACAGACAGACAGACAGACAGACAGACAGACAGACAGACAGACAGACAGACAGACAGACAGACAGACAGACAGACAGACAGACAGACAGACAGACAATAAATATAGATATAATGAGTTATAATATAGACAATATATTTACTGATTTACCGAAACCTTTCCAAAAATAGTTCTTTTGTTAGTTTTGCGTTATCAAATAGATTTCTATTGTCGAAAGAAAAACTTGGTGTTTCACACAGGGAAAAGTATGTTCTGTTTACAAAATCGTCTATTTGAGTCCAAGCCACGTGATATTTTGTTTCTTTAATCAATTTTGTAAACACCAGACCAGCGCAGTATCGCTGCTCAGTTTTTTTAGATATGTTTTTGTAATATGTGTAATTTAGTAGCATATAGCGCATGATATCACTTACAGAATCGTCTTTGCAAATACCAATGTGAATAAAAAGCGTGTCGTGCTGATTATGCTTCTTCATTAAGATCTTTGACACTTCCGAACTAATCAAATCAACCTTGTGCTCATCTTTAACTTCTAACAGTGATGAATTTAATTGCATACATGTCTCAGAAGCTGATTGGTGATTCAACAACTTCTCCGATTCTTCAAATTTGTAGCATGTATAAGTACCATATATATTTAGCTTAAACCAACCGTACAAGCACTCATTACAGAAAAATACAGAGAGCTGATTTTTTCTAAAATTATTTGATGAAATGTCTTTAGAATATAGATATGCCCAAACGTATCCCAGAGCACTGTTATGTAACTGCGATAGATAAATAACAAAACGTTTAATATGGCATTTTGTTTTTGAGTATGCCGAGTTTTGTTTTACTTCTCCTGTAGTGATTATCAAAACAGCAGTTTCTCTCGTTAGGTGAGTTTCGTTTCTTTTCTGTGTGTAATTACACATAAAGTCGAAAGTTGTGTTAGCATCCCCAATAAGCGAAGCCGCATCTAAAGTAAGTTGGTCGATTTTTTTCAATAAATCTGAAGTCCCCGCGTATTCACCTAAATCAACCAAATTTTCTATAATTCCTTTTCTCTTTTCCCAGAAGATAGCGATTCGTGTTTTCGCTGTTGTGTTAACTGGCCTCTGTACAAAAAAACTGACAATATTTTTAAGTATTCTTCTATCGACATCATCTCTAAGTTCTGTTTGAATTAGAAGGTCGATGTTCCCTGTACGGCAGTCTTTAATTGGTTCTAAATAATTTTACAATGTTTAAATAGATTAAAGCAGAATTTAATTAAATCTAACACATAAAAATATTAGTAATAATTATTAACAAATCTGAACCTTTTTCAGAGGCGTCGCGAGGCGGGGGTGGGGGGGGGGTGGAGGAGGGTGGCAATGTCGGTGGATGACAACAAGACATTGCAAAATATGTAGGAGAATTATCATTTTTTTCTAATTCAATGAATGATTACTTAGAGTATTTTTGGAACAAATTGATGATTCCAACAATGGAGGGGTTGGGTGGGGCGTGTGGGGGGGGGGGGGGGAGGTGAAACGTGATATATAATATGTTAATTATTTCTAAAAAAGCGCTACATTAAGCTGTATTAATAACCAACTAAGATAAACATCTTTACTATTAACGGTGGACACTTTAAAGTTTTTACCCCAGGTTGGAGGGATAAAACCAATATTTTATTTTAATTTAAATAACTAGTTAGTCAATCAATAACCGGGTTTGGGTGAAATAACATCTAATAATTTACTATCAAACCTTGCTTTTTTTCCAACTTGAATTTATTAGTGGTTTAAAGTAAAGAGTGCAAAAATGTAAGCACTTTGACAAAATGATACGGGGTGACACTAACTACAAATATATATTTAATTATATGTAGACTTTGTATATATACTAGCGTACCCGTCCCCCGCGCGTTGGCGCGGGGAAAGAAGAAAGTATGACGAAATGTATTAGAAAGATTTCACCAACGCGTTACCAATCATATGTTCTTAGACGCGTGACCGTCTTTTCTAAAAGTGAGTTATTTAAATGTAAACAAAGCCTGCGCTTAATTCATAAATATTGGGACACAGGTTTACCCACACTACCGCATGTAAACATTGAGTGTACATTAATCACTCACCGAAATAATATGTTAGAACACACTTTGGTGACCGCCCATGTGTCAGAGACGTACAGGGGCGTTCTCAGCCCCCCCCCCCCCCCGATTACACTACCGCATAGGCGCGGCGTACGACACCTGGCTCCTTAAAAGTAATAGGCGCCATCGTGCCAAATAGCATCCTGTTAATAATGATGCAGATTTCATCATTCGCTAAAGTGCCACAAATGAACAGGCTTTTTTTCTTTAACACGTAAAAAAGTATTAGACATGTTTTAAACATCAGTGTGACTGATGCAATATGCTAGCGTTACTAATGGTCTATTATTAGATGCTCGATCTCAATTTCTGACTGGATTGTCTAATAGTAGATGCTTATTGCATCATTCGCAAAGTGACGAAACTCTATAGTAGGCTCCTCATATTCAAAAAGTTATTTTTTCATCTTTGGCAAGGTGACGAAACTGTACAGAAGGATTTCCTCGCGTTACAAAGTTATTTTTAGAAGACTGTTGTAGTTTTACCGCTGAGTATAGTAGTACCCCTTACTCGCTATGCAGGACGCTCGATTAACGGGTGCCAAGTGCCAACATAGTCGCTCTAAAACTCTGGGCGCCAAACCGTGTATTGTCGAAAGTTGTACCCTATATGGCGCCGCCCATAAAAACTTTAGTTTTCTTCTTCGCAGAAATATTCTCGGGAGTATTCTCATCTACTTCCTAAAGTTTCATGGCACTCGGATGAACCGCATCCGATTTTTATTTTTTATATACCGTGTATAGAGAAAAAAATCGCTCCCCCCTGGGGGCGCCGCCCTTGCAATATTAAACAATATTTTTTGCAGAACCCTACCATTGAGTGATCTAATCATCTCCCCAAAGTTTCATGGTACACGGATGAACGATGTGAAACCGAAATAGACTTTTATTTTTATAAACCGTATATAGAGAAAAGTTGCAGCCTCCCGTGGCGCCGCCCTTGCGAAATTAAAAAAGGATTTTTTTTTTACAGAACCCTTCCGTGAATTGTTCTAATCAACTCCCCCAAAGTCTCAATGCTTTCGGATAACGGTGTCACACCAAAATCGACTATTTTTTAAAATATACCGTATATAGAGAAAAATCGCACCCTCTCGTGGCGCCGCCCTTGCGAAATTAAAAATGATTTTTTACAGAACCCTTCCCTAGAGTTTTATGATGAACTCCCCAAAATTTCATGCCTATCGGATGAATGGTGTCACTGCAATTCACTTTTATTATTTTTATATACCGTATATAGAGAAAAATCGGACCCTCCCGTGGCGCCGCCTTTGCGAAATTAAAAATTATTTTTTTACAGAACCCTTCCCTAGAGTGTTATAATGAACTCCCCAAAGCATCATGGCTATCGGATGAACGTTGCCAAACCAAAATCGACTTTTATTTTTATATACCGTATATAGAGAAAAAAACAAATCGCGCCCTGCCGGGGCGCCACCCCTGCGAATTTGAATTTTTTTTCCCGCAGAAACCTCATCAGGGATATTCTTAACAACTTCGCAAAGTTCGACGGCGATGTGATAAGAGGTGTGGTAATGCATAAAAGACACACACACACAGACACACACACATACATTGCTTTATATATATATATATATATATATATATATATATATATATATATATATATATATATATATATATATATATATATATATATATATATATATATATATATATATATATATATATTTCTTTGGTTATGGGAGGAGGGGAGCAGCACCGGGTTACACCCGACCTTGCGACGCCACTGCCTTTTATCAGAATCTCAGTACTACCCGTATATTAAAATATCTAGAATTGCTTTAAAGGCTATGGGCGGATGTTGAGTCCAAAGTGTTTATTTTTAACATAATGCTCTCATATTCAGCTCATAGTTAAAAAATAAAATATGTAAATCATATAGTAAGAACACAAAATTTCCACAATTGACACAATGAAGGCTTTTATCTTTGATTTTTTTAGTACCGAAATAACTCAAAGATTGCTTAGAGATATTTTATAAAAACTTATACGAACGTAGAGATACATGTAGATAAAAACATAATTGATTAATTTTGCAGATTTTAAGTTGGTTTTTTTTTGTACAACTAAACAAAACATTAACATTTGTTTTTAATAATGCACTAATTTAATTGTATGAGAATTTTTTTTAAATCGATTGATGGTTCTTTTGTATAGATTGAATAAAATTAGAATACCCACAATTTAAAAAAAAAATTGTATTGAAAACAGCAGTCGCCCATTTCCATAAAACAATATTATGTATAAATTAATATGATCTTTCTTGTTGAAGTGATTCATAATTTTTTAATCGCAGATAAAATACACTTACTTGGATGTATATACATTAGAGCCGATGGTAAAAGGAACCAAATAATGACGCAGAGTTTGTTTTCCATGAAGTCTTTTGTAACCTGATAGCAAAATTTTTTTTTTAAATGATAGAATAAAAAACAGTGTAGTTTTACATATAGTAATATAAAAGCTATATGTTTTGGGCTTGTATTATTTCAACTACGTCTGGCTATAAGTTTCTGTAATAAAAATAACTGTTCTTCGAAAAAAAATCTAAAAATCGATGTCTCTTCACTTTAGCAACAACCCAACGGGAGATTTCATAACACCCCAACAGCCCAACATCTAATACACACTCATATACATATATGTATATATATATATATATATATATATATATATATATATATATATATATATATATATATATATATATATATATATATATATATATATGTGTGTGTGTGTGTGTGTGTGTGTGTGTGTGTGTGTGTGTGTGTGTGTGTGTGTGTGTGTGTGTAATTTTATATATAAATATATATATTTATATATATATTTTTATATATTTATGTATTATACCATTGCAAAAGGTAGTTTATATATGAGATAGTTAAGGAAGTAGCATTCACAGATATGTATTGTAATTTTTTAAAACTAATTTACTGCAGTAATGACAATATTTTCCTTACGTCCATCTTTTAAAAAACAAAGTATAGACAATATTTGCTTACTTTGATATCATAGATGCACATCACACTTCGAAAAGTTGAGTCGGGTAGAGGTAAAAATTGTTTGGTTTTATGTACAAAAACAGTAGCGACGAATCAATTCTTGCCACGTTGCGTTAATGTGCTGTAAATATTCTCTGGCACTAAACAAAGCCACGTAGTCTAAATGATTAAAACTATAAACTAGAAATTTCAACATTTTCCAATGTTTAAACTATTTTTTTGCAACCAGACTTTTTAATTAACTTGAAAGTAAAATAATAACATTAATATAAATCAATTATCTTTCTAAAAGTAATAACTTAAACCGACGTAAAACATACGATGCTTGTATCCTAGCCGTTTTATCTATATACCGAAAACAGAGTTTCTTCAGGGCATTTCTTCAAAGAGGGGGGGGGGGGAGGGCGAAGAAAGTCTACCCCCCCCCCCTTCCAAACAAAGTGAATTTTATATAGAAAACATATACGTTTACCAGTGTCCGATCCTCCCACTCACCCCCACTCCCCCAAAATATTAATTACAGTGCACTTCTTTTTAATAATCACGCATTACATATCCATATTAAATGGTCTAATTTATAATAAATGGTACTTCAAAGAAAAAAATGACTGTTTTCAAAGATTAAAAAAAATTAAAGTACCTTCATTAGGGGTTGGAATTACCTGCATTCCCCGTTATATATATATATATATATATATATATATATATATATATATATATGGGTTTTCGGGTGCATGTTTTGGAAAGGAAATTATATATTAATTTGATTCTTTATTTGACCCAGCATGTAAGCTACAAGCCATATTTAGTAATCATTTTAAATTATGCAATCAAGTCGTTTTTTTTTTATTTATTTGTACTGAGTGACAGAATGCAAGTTCGCGGTTATATATAATTTTTTTAAATAAAGTTATTTAATTAAAACTATTTTACCAATGAAGTTCAGTGAACTAATATTTTAAATCAATATAATACTTAATCTATTAGATGAAAAGGCTGTTTGCTGTGCACGAAGTGCAAGTCAATAATTAAAATGTAATTGTTTTTTTACTTTTTAAAATTGTCGGATGAGGCATTTTGATTTTCAATATTCTGTTAAATATATGCCTATTGGGTATACTATTAATATTTCAATTAATAATCGTGTTTAGTTTCCTTGTTTCGTTTTCGAATGGCTTAATTTCACTATACGTGTTTTCATATTGTTGTTGTCACTCAAGAAATTAGCACATGCTTCCACTGCTCAAACCGATTTGCACAACAATGGATCTATGACAAATAATGTAATGTTCAAGATATTTGAGGTAAAACTAGGAACCCAAGAAGTATAGGATTTTTGAAATATTTTTACATTTTTTATTATATAGGCAGTAAACAAACTGGGGGGGGGGGGGGGATAATAGAAAATAAAAGGTGAGAAAACAGCTTCCCGAAGTGGTCATTTGCGGTAGCAATTTATATTTTTACTTCTGATATATATCCTCAATGATTTAGAAAAGTGTGTCATTGCTTAAAACTGACCTTTTTGGTGGTGGAGGGGGGGGGGCAGTGTTTATTATAAGCGCGAAATGTACTAAATGGATCTTTATATACTCTAGATATTATATTAAAACGGATTAACAGAATTTTTAATTGAATATTTTGCCGTTTTTTTAACTCTTTTTTTCTAGGGATAATTAAGTTCAATTATGTTAGTCATCTATTAAATTATACTATTAGAAAATGAAATCAAAAAGTTTTTTTCTAAAATTGAAAAGGTTATACAAGGGCAAGATGAAGCAGGTGTTGAAAAAATATGATATCAAAATATAAGTAAATTAAGTTGGATACTTTATCATGATATATTTATCCTATTTGTTTGGAGTCTGGCATATAGAAAACATATACTTTACCAGTGCCCCCCCCCCCCCCCACTACCGGAGAAAAAGTCTGAAAGAAACACTGATTCTTACAGCTCTGAATTTATTCAGGTATTCATAGAAATTGATTTTTTGTCACATGCTTGTTAGTGATTTAGATTTTCTACTAATATCGTTCGTGTTAATTACTGCAAAAATCTGCACTGTTTTTGTAAAAAATTAAAATTGTTGCAAATATGCGGTAGTTGTGCAATAAACGTTTGTGAAAAAAATGTATAACATGTGGTGCTTATGAGTTTTCACGAAATGGGCCAAAATTAATTATTGATTTTGAACACGTTGTTTTGTTTTCATTGCCGGTTACTTAAGGAACTGGTGTGAGGGGGTTGTATAGGGTGTAGGCTCCGTGTGCATTAAAGGGAACAGACGCTCACAAAAGTTTTAAAATGCCACTTTCGGAAATTCTAACAAACGTCGATATAAAAGATTGTTTTCATTTTCCTCGTATGCAAAACCCAGTAGAAGGATTATAACTCTGTTCGGAAGTAGTTTTTTTTCATACATCGGCCTAATATGAACGTAGCTGCTGAAAAGTGATTTGGTTCAGCATTAGCCATGAGAGTTACTTGGCTGTTAGCCTTGGTGGGTGCAGCATATCTTCAGTCTCACTCGATTGAAGGTCTCACGTCTTCATCAAGCTCTAGAAGTGCTGAGGGTCCTCTCCCTTCTACTGGCACAAGAGAATCTTCTTCAGAAAATAGAGAAACCACAACGCAGAAACAAAAATCAGCCGCTAAGCAGAGCAATAAAACACACACAAATACATCGTCTACGCAACATATTCAGAGCACAGCCACTATCAATACTACTTGGGTGACGTTGACCAAAGCGTCCTCTTCGTTGGATACTCCAAACTACGATAAGGCCTTATCACAGGCTCCAAGACAGAACTCTTCAGCCGGAGAGGATACGGGATCTTCCAGAACAAAGACGCTGAATGATGATGTCTCACAAGTCAAGATAGCTGGTAGTGGATCCGACATAAAAGGTGAGATTTCATACGGGATCTTCCAGAACAAAGACGCTGAATGATGATGTCTCACAAGCCAAGATAGCTGGTAGTGGATCCGACATTAAAGGTGAGATTTCAAATATTAATGATGTCCGTGTTGAGCAATAACAAATGAATCAAAGGATCAATTGGACTTGAGGATAAATCACACACTTATGACAGGCAAAGCTGGACATGGATACGAAAAAGGTGAGGTTTTACTTCTAAATGATGTCCTTGTCGAGCAAAAACGCTATTAAAATTAGATGGATTAGGTCGACATGGGGATAAATCTCGTACTGAATCTACTAGAGACATGACATTGGATGTTTGTATTTTGTGTATTTTAGAAAAAGATCATGCAGGTGAGTCAGTTGCAGACAATATGGTGTGGTCGATCGCATAAACGTGATGACATATTGCATATTGAATCCGTTAAAAACAATGTTGCTGTCTCCCATATCAAGATAGATGAAGGTGGATCATACAAGAATGGGGACAGATTACACGCTAAGTCTGTTTAAGACATTCAATGACGGTATCTTAAAATAAAGATACCAGGTGGTGTCCCAAACATGATGTCCGTGACGAACAAAACCCATTAAAATTAGACGAAACATGTGGACATGAGGATAAAGCACATAAAAGACCATGGAACCCCACAGCATGATAAAACAAGCCTTATTCTAAATCATTTGGAGGCGCAAAACATCCCTATCAAGTTAAAAGATTTAAAATAAAGAAAACACCACATCATGATAAAAAAGTAGCCAAAGTCTAAACCTAATAGTGAAAAAAATATGATGCTATGTTAATCTTAGTGTGTATCATCTTTTACTAAGTCGACCAATCTTGTGGCTATAGAAGATAATAAAGTAAGCGAGGCAAGCTGGACAGTATGAAGACACTGTATGCAGTTATGACGAATGACGAGACAGAAAGAGATAATGTGAGTGAACCTGATGAAAAGCCAGATCTCCGAAGGTGAAAAGTGCAAATTTCGTGCCAGATAAGACAGTTGACATCTCGGGGACCAAAACCGTCAAACATCAATCAATTAAAACTCTGCTGAATCTTTGAGACTCACAATCGTTTTACAACAAATCATTCACAACTCATAGGGCGAAATTAAATTCTAAATCCAGTTAAAAAAATACAACTCGAAAACTCAGAGCGAAACACCATAAAGAAAGGTTGGGCTTAATTAGATTTTAAGTTATTAATATAAGTTATTTATTTCAAGTATAACCCGGAAATCCAAACGTCACAAAGAGCAGTTAAGTATATTTCATTAATTTATTTTACATCCATATAATATGAAGGAATTTTTTAAATCAGAATTATGCTTAGCCGGCTTCACTTCTTCAGATATCCAAGATAGCTGATTCGAATTAGGGAAGTCATTGAGTTTCGAAACAAAATTTCAGACTTGCGTTTGTGTAATCTATAGATAAGTCTTAGAAATATTCGAAGTAACAATTCTATTAAAATGAACTAGTAGCAAAACATGTGGTACTACCGGCATTAAAAATAACCACCACACTTTTTGATCAGAAGAATCATATTATTATATGTTTTCTTGCTGTTACTCTTCTTGGCTTGCTTTGTGTTCGGGTTTTTTTTTAACTTCATTGTGAATTGTAGACGGACGAACGTAGCCAGTTATGGTATAGAATTGTTTTCAATAAGTGAATTGTAAGTCATTTATTAATCAGTGAATTGTTTAAAAGTCATTAATTAATGTAGTGGCAGACATTATAAACATGTAGAGGTGTTTAAAATAATGTTTCTTACAAAACTGGACAGGTTTTTAATTTTATACATAGTTTATCACGCTAAAAATGGTGTTTTCAATGATTACCAGAAAATATCTGTGTAATACATTTAAACAAAGTTCTCGAAATCGATACTTGCAACTAGTGTTAATTTCAGACATTTTTCTTTGAAAGGGGGAGCGGGAAAGAGGGGGGAGAACACTGGAAAATTTTGAGGTTGGATGGACTTGAAATTACCGGAGAGGGAGGGTAGAACACTGGTTAAAGTAGCATATATATTGTGTATATGCATTCTATTTCCTTTGAATACGGAGGGGATAGGGGCGGTACACCGTGAGGAGATACCTCTCTCTCTCTCTCTGAGTATGTGTGTGTGTGTAAAACGGGAATATAAGACGGCAACCCCTTCCATGTAATCATATAAAGAGTGTGGACCATACTCGCCCTATATTGATGACACTTAACCTTTAATAATTCTTTTGTTTAAATCCAAATCGTCCTTTCCTTCACCAGCTAACGACTGCGAGGATGTGAAACTAGAGAGCCTCAACTACCAGGTCGCCACCAAAAAATTCGACAACAACTGCAAGATCGCTTCCGTCTCCCTCGTCAACCAGCTGTCCCTTACGGTTTGTGCGCTTGGGAAAACGTTCGGCTTTGAGGGACAGACAGCTTTTGTTAATGGAGGTTGTCGTGGGACACTGAGAGTCTGCTTTAAGCCTGAAAGTAGGTTCTAATCACATTTTATAAAATCACATAGGCTGTGGCTTGGTGGGGAATTTTTTTCTTCATAGGTGGAGGGGTGGGTGGGGGATTTAAATCGCTCTAACACCCCCTGCATACACACACACTCATACACACGCTTATATATATATATATATATATATATATATATATATATATATATATATATATATATATATATATATATATATATATATATATATATATATAAGAGCTATTGTCTACTAACTCACACTTTATTCCACTTTGACTAGAACCCGTCCACGACAATAACTTACAGTGTAAGTCCCCATACAAAGACATATACGGGTACTGTCTTCTACCTGTCACTGACAATAAGCGGTAAGAAACCAATTTAACAGACTTAGAGGTTAATTCAATTTTAAAAATTAAAATACCTGAATCGTTATAGATCGAATATTATTTTAAAAACTGCTAATTTCTGATTGCTTGCTGTTTAGTTTTTTTTAGCCTCTTATAACGTATTTAACTGTATATTAATTTCTATACCAGTCCCTTTTTTATCTGATTGTTTGGACTTAACCCGTACTTACAGGACTTACATCGAGGCTGCTGATAAATGCGCCAGTCTACACGGTCGCCTCGCCCTGCTGGACAACCCAGACTTCACAGTTGCTGGCATTGCTGAGGAATTCCCAGAATTTGAAGGTGACAAATCTTTACCTATTGTAAAAATGTGAAGCCGATTTCTATTGATTTGTTCTTGATGCCCGCTTGTTTTATCTTTTGAACGGCTTGATTGTCGAATCTGTTGAGAAATTCTTTTTATGTGGACTTGCATTTAGATCCTGCGTTTGAGTTTGGCTTAGAAAATGCTAGTCGATCAACAAATCGTGTAGTTTTTTAAAGCGTAAGGGGGGGGGGGGCGGGGGTGGGGGGGGGGAGATTAGGGGTTGAGTATCCACAGTTAATGGTTTTTCCAAAGATAGAACGTGTAGAACACAATATTTAAAATCACATTCGTTTTTGTATGCTCCATTTTATACCAGTTAAGGCAATACATTAGCGCAATGACTTTTAAATATGTTAAATAGCTAACTTTATAAATTAAGTAAATCATTTTTGTGGATGTTTATAATAGGCATTAACAAGTGGAAAGAGGGGATTTAACTACGAAAATATTGTCCAGGGGTGTGGGTGGCAGTAGGTTGCGTCGTAAACCTCAGCCTAGCTATGGGTCTAGCGACTGGTAACGTGTGGAAAGTGGTTAACTTGTGTAATCTTCAATCATTTTGTATTCGCATAAGACAGAAAGAAAGAAAGAAAGAGAGAGAGAGAGAGAGAGAGAGAGAGAGCCGGGGTGGAGGGAAGGGATACTAGTGAGAGAATCATATGGAACACGAGTAAAAATTGAAAGTTCTCTGTTTTGTTCAATGGTCCCACAGGCCACAGGTGCTACTTCGGTGGAGGAAACTTCAGTGAGACTCTTGTTACCAGAGTTGCTGACAAATTCAAAATGGACAAAAAATCTTGCCAAGGCGCTTTGAAGTAAGGCAGTAGACCTATTATATTAGTATTATAATGTTATTTCTTGAACACATTTTTTTTAGTTTTGATATACGTACCCGGTCATTTTTGTCTGTTCTACCTCCCCCTCCCCAATTATAGATAAACAGAATATTATGTTTACTTGGTTTAATATAAGAAACGACTATTAAAACAAATTGCAATATTGAATTTATCTAGTTTAACTTCTAAACAACTATGAAAACAATTGTTACCTTGACTTTTCTAGAAAATTCTCAAGTAAAGCGACCGTTGTTGACATGAACCAGAAGACGTCACTAAGCAGCCAATGTGTTGTCGCTGACTTTGACAAAACTAAAATGATGGACTTTGTTGATTGTAACGAGAAGTTGCCTTTCATCTGTGAACAGCGTATGTAATGTTATACAGTTATGAAGTTCTTTTTTGTCCCATAGATGAAACATATCCTCAATACACGGACAAAAACCATTATGCTATTCTTATATTTTTCCCAATAGTCGAGAATGCTGATGATAACAAGGATGAAAACGATGAAGAAGGTTGGAGCGAGTGGATTAACAGCAACAAAGACCAACCAGACGGCGATGATGAAAATCTATCACACATCATCAGAAAAGTCACCAATGGCACATTGGTTAGTCAGTCTAAGTTCAACAACAGTTATTTTCTCGGTGAATCCTAGCCAGGCTAACTCTGTTGTGTTGGTAAAAATATCCGAGTGGTTTTTTTAATCATTCGATTAAAAGACATGCACGATGATTATTGGGTTAAATGATCAAATTTTCATTGTCAGAATCGTTAATCAACAATCTGATTATCATAGACATAGTTAGGTAAATTTTCTTACCCTGTGAAGGTGATCGGTAAAGGGATGGACTTTAGAAATTGGTTAATACAAAGAAGTAATTTGTAAAGGTGGTCTATAAACAAGTACTTTGTTAAGGTGGTCTATACAATGAAGTACTTTGTAAAAGCGGTTGATACAATGAGGTACTTCCGAAGGCGGTCGATACGCACGCCCCTCTGTATGGACCCAAATTATCATTGACAAAGTCTGTTAAAGCTTGGCGTCTATAAATTACGCATCACTCTTAGGCTGGAGGGTTTCGGCCTTTAGTGACGTGATGTGTACGAGTAGTAGTGTAGGTTTATAAAGTTTTTATGACAAACTTTGGCACTTTACGTGACAACGTTTATAGATGACACAAATACGTATTTGTTACTTTGTACAGGGCAATAAGAACGTGAAGCTGTGCAAGAATCCCATCAATATGCAATGTCGAGCTGTAGGGACAAAAGCACTCATCAGCAAGTCAAACACCAACGGTATCAAACTGGACAAAGCCTGTGAGAGGAACGCCATCACCTGCAAAAACTACAAGCAATCTAAAGGTGCCGAATGTCCAGATTACGAGGTCCGTTTCAAGTGTCCACCTTCATGTGAGTTGTCTTATTTAGTTTATATAAAGTTTGTATTTTAAATTTATATAATTGTCATTGTAATAGATTAGAATACAACGGACACAGAAACCATGCAACATGTAGCTGTCTTTATTCGAAACCGGAAGACACAGACAATAATACAAGGGACATCACCCAAAACAACATTATAAATATAAGACTAGTACAAGAAGAGTGAGTTCCCTTGACTTCACAATTCTCAATATATTACATCCCTTTACCCTTAGTAAACAACAACACAGCTCTCAATAGAACAAATGATAGTATCCTAAAATCACCAAATATATTGTAACATGAACATTATATGATTTGAATCATTTGGTAGATTACACTCTTACGAACAATTGCAAAATATGCTACAACATAATTAAAATACAAAACAATGATGTCAAAGTCCTTTTGACCTTTAAAATCATAGGTCTAACTTATCTGGGACTTTGATTGTCCTGTTTGACCTTCTCAGTGGCTTTTGATTTGGTGACTCAAGATTCTGACCATCTGGACTCTCTAGCTCAGGAAGTCCAGGATCTAAATCATTAACTCCAGAATTTACATTTTCTGACTCTAGACTACTTGGTTCACTCATATCAACAGAACTTGGTTGTGGAACAAACTGAGTTGTTGTGAACTGTTCAGATTTGGTGGGATTGATAGATTCACACTTATTATCTGCACACGTTATTTTTAACTGTTTTTACTTTATAAGACACAGGTCCTGTACATTGAACAATTTGACCTGGTATCCATTTTTCCCCTCTTCCATAATTTCTCAGATACACATTATCATTAACTCCAAATTCTCTTTCAATGGATGTTTTGTCATGATTTAATTTTTGTGTATGTTGATGTTGGGAAACAGACCTTTGAACAGTTGGATGTAGTAGGTCAAGGTGAGTTTTAATTTTCCTACCACACAGCAATTCGCATGGTGCAACAACTGTTGTTATATGAGGAGTTGTGCGGTATTTGGCTAAGAACCTGTTTACTCTTTCCCTGAGAGAAAATTTGTTACCGGTACTCATTTTTACCATAGCGGTTTTGAATATGCCTACCGCTCTTTCAGCCAAACCATTCCCAGCAGGATGATAGGGTGATGTGGTTATATGCTCAATACCATTTGCTACACAAAACAGTTTAAACTCATGAGCAGTGAAACTAGGCCCATTATCTGAAACAATTTGATCAGGTAATCCATGGGTTGAAAATATTTCCTTAAGTTCAATAATGGTATCACTTGCAGTGATTGTGTTCATGATTTTAACTTCTAACCACTTAGAATGTGAATCAATAACAATTAAGAACATTTTGTTCATGAAGGGTCCTGCGAAATCTATATGTATACGTTTCCATGGTTCGATTGGCCAGTCCCAGTTTTGCAAAGGTGCTGTAGCTGGTTGATTTGAATGTTGTGCACAGCTTGAACACAGCTTTACATATTTTTCAATATCAGCATCCATATGTGGCCACCAGAACCACGATCGTGCAAGACTCTTCATTTTGGAAGAACCAAGATGAGTATCATGTAAAGTTCTTAAAACTTCTTTTTGCAACATTTTGGGGATAATAACCCTTGACCCCCATAGTACTCATCCATCTTCTAAACTTAACTCTATTTTTCTTATTTTATATGGCCTTAAGTCATCATTCACTGACTCTTCAGGCCAACCATTCTTACAGTACTCATATACTTTTATCAAGCACTCATCTTTTTGTGTTTCTCTTTTAACATCATTCACATTTATATTGGAGTTATCCATGATAGTGAAAAGAACAAATACATCTTCTGGTACATAACTAAGGCTTTGGTTTTTTTAAAGGTAAACGACTAAGACTATCTGCACTATTCTCAGATCCAGGTTTGTATTTCAATTCATAATTGTATGCGGCTAGTGTGATAGCCCATCTTTGAATCCTTGGTGAGGCATGCTCAGGCAGGGGTTTGTTTTCCCCAAACAAACCTAGCAATGGCTTATGATCTGTAAAGATGGTGAACTCCCTACCAAACAGAAACTTGTGAAATTTCTTAACACCAAAAATGATGCCTAAGCCTTCCCTATCTAACTGAGAATAATTTTTCTCAGCCTGGTTCAAAGATCTACTGGCAAAAGCAATGGGTCGGTCACCCTTTTCATCTATGTGGGATAAGACTGCTCCTACACCATCTGGTGAAGCATCATATGTTAAGATAAGTCTTTTCCCCGGGTCATAGTGAGTTAGTAAGGTGTCAGAAGACAAAGCTTCTTTTGCTGCATTAAAAGCAGCATCTTCTTGTTTACCCCAGTGCCAAGTTGCATTTTTCTGCAGCAGCTTGTATAGTGGTGATAGTTTACCAGACAGATTCCCTATGAACTTCGCATAGTAATTTATCAAGCCCAAAAAAGCTCTTAGCTGTTGGGTATTTTCAGGTTTGGGTGCTTCTTTAATGGCTTTTGTTTTCTCAGGTTGAGGTTTGAGACCTTGTTTGCTTCAAATATAACCAAGAAAACTAATATCTGTCAGCATGAATTGACATTTATCTTTGTTTATCTTTAAACCCTTTCCACCAACTATTTTCAAGACTTTATCAAGTGTTTTAAGATGTTCAGTGTCATTCTTACCAGTTATGTACACATTGTCAAAGTAAACACAAACATTTGGAATATCCTTAAAAATACTGTCCATGACAGTCTGGAAAATTCCAGGGCTGGATGATATACCAAAACATAGTCTTTCATATTGGTAGAGTCCTTTATGTGTGTTTATTGTCGTATAGACTTTTGAATCTGGATGCAGTTCTAGTTGAGTGTAAGCATGACTAAAGTCTAATTCGGTGAATCTGTCTCCTCCTGCCAAGTTCAAAGAAATTTCTTCAATGTTAGGAATAGGGTACCTATTTAGCTCTATCTGCTTATTCAGTGTAGCTTTATAGTCTCCACAAATTCTTACAGAACCATCCTTCTTTAACACTGGCACAATGGGCGTTGCCCAATCGGAGTAGTCTACCTTCTTCATGATGCCATTAGATTCCAATCTACTTAGCTCATTTTCAATTTTATCCCTCATTGCATAAGGTGGAACTCTAGCTTTGCAGTATCTTGGATTTGTGTCTTTAATGCTTATCTTCACTGTCCTATCATTTAGTAATCCTGAACTACCAAAGACACCTTCATTTTCAGATATAACTTTATCTATTGAAGTAAAACTAGATTCTCTTGCTTTGTTCACTGAAAATATACTCTTCCAGTTTAACTTAAGATCAACTAACCAGTTCCTACCTAGTGATGGTGGTCCATTTCCTTCAACCACAAGAAGAGGAAGTTTAACACTGACCATTATAGCTTACATGAACCATACACTCTCCTATCACTGGAACATTGTCACCTGTGTATGTTGTTAGGCACTTGTGACATGGTTGTAGAGGCACTGATCCTCCTGTGACAGCGTCAAAGTCCTTCTTTGTGATGACGGTTAGAGATGCTCCAGTGTCAAGTTGGAAGATGATGCTCTTACCGTTGATACAAACTAGTATGTTGATGGGAGCATGACTTGTTGATTTCACAGAGAACAGGTTGAACTCCGGCTGCGAATCAGTTTGAGCATTTTCACTGGTAGAGTGGTTCATTGGTTGGGTTAGGCTGTCTTGGTGAGAGTTAACATAGTGCTGCCTTTGGTTGCGGTACTGTCTTGACTGGCTAGATCTAGCAACAGACGAAGACTTTGCAAAGCAGGCCTTGGCAATGTGACCTTGCTTACTGCACTTATAGCAAGTCGCTGACTTGAACTTGCATCGATGAGATGCATGGGGATCGTTGCATCGATGACATTTTTGATAATTATTACTAGATTTAGATCTAGGATTTGAACTTGCAGGCTGTTTAGCATAAGTTGAAATGCTCTGATGGGGTTGGTGTTTGTAGACTAACCTGCTGTCTACTGCATGGATCCCTGAGGCCGCCAGCGATCTGGTCGCCTCGGATGACTGCTGGAATGAAGTTGCAAGTTGTATTGCTTTTTCCAATGTTAGATCTGACTCGAGAAGCAACTTCCTTTGAACATCAGGGCTGTTTACACCTGTCACAAACTTTTCACATAGTCTGTCGGACAGCGTGTCCCCGAATTCACAAAATTCACTTAGATGACGTAAAGCAGCAACATATTCTGATATTGATTCGATTGGTTGACGAGTCCTACCGTCAAATCTGGCTCTACACAGGAAATTGGATGGTGCGGGCGCATGGTGGTCTGTTAGCAGTTTGCTCAGCTCGTTAAAGCTCTTGGTAGTTAGACTAGCTGGTGCGCATAAGTCCTTTAATAGCCTAAATTGTTGAGGCCCTATGACTGTTAAAAAAACAGCTCTCTTTTTGGCTTCTGTAGTCACGTCGTTAGATTCAAGGTAAAAGCTTAACCTATCTAGATAATCATGAATGGTTTCATCATTCAAATTAAATTCTTTTATTTGGCCATACAGCGCCATTATCCTAGAAATACTTAGCCAATATGCTCTAGCAAGCTTCTTTTTAAGTAAGCATGTGCTCTTTTTCTGTGGATGATCCCATCCTCGTCGCCAGTTGTAATAGATTAGAATACAACGGACACAGAAGCGATGCAACATGTAGCTGTCTTTATTCGAAACCGGAAGACACAGACAATAATACAAGGGACATCACCCAAAACAACATTATAAATATAAGACTAGTACAAGAAGAGTGAGTTCCCTTGACTTCACTATTCTCAATATATTACAGTCATGTCTTCAACGGACTTTCATTCTTTAAAAATCATAAATATTTTAAAATTATTGCATATATATAAAATTAACCTTCTGATTGGTCAGCGACAAAAATCTGAAAATCTCATCAATATAAAAAGAAGTTCAAAGATACAAATCCGCAGTGATATTTTAAGGTATGATCCTGTATCAATAACTAAACGATACAAGGATTGAATGACAATGTGGCCGTGCTGTACTTGACATATTCTGCTCCCATCTTGCAGTACAAAAGGACTGTCCAGTGGAAAGTTTCAGACAAAAGTGTGAACAACAACGCAAGGAATGCGTCCAGACACCACTTGGTGGACTTTGTGTGAAGAAGAAGAAGAAAAAAACCGGCAAGGAAGAAATCGGTACAAGCTCATGCACAGTCAACACCGTTACTTACAGTAAGTTTTTATAACTCTAGTGTTGCAGAGCATATCCCCGGCGTATCGCACGTTTTGGTATCCTTGTGTTTAAGAAAACATTTTCTTCCTATTTCTCATTTGATTGTTAGAGCTCTACGAGTGTTCATCCAGGGGCGACCCTCACTACAGAACACCAGACGGCACCAAGCTGGACTTCGAGGGCGGATGCTCCTACAATTTGATGAGCACCTGCAACAACTACCCAGAGCTTGGTGTCTTCTCAGGTTTTAGGTGAGCTACTCATTACGCTGTGGGGAGCACGGTTTGGGGTATATATTTGATTAAGAAAGGATGGCGTTGTCCGATGGTACAGCTAACGAAGGCTAACCGAAAGTCCAGTCTCAAGTCCACCCAACACTGATGGGTATCTGACTCAGGTTGGGAAAACAAGGCTGTTGAGCATAGTGCTGACCACACTATTCCATTGTATGCCGATGACATTGAACTCGATGGACTATTTTAAATGCCCCATGAACGGGAAAACATGGTGTCAGTGATTTGTCAAAGAGGTTAAGCAAACGAAATCATATTTTTAAAAAAAAAAACGAAAACAACAAAATGATATCAACACATTTCATTGAGGGAGGATATCATTTGGCAGCCGCTACTAATCTCGTTTAATGTTCAACCCCTAGTGTCGAAAGGATTTCTTGCACGTTATTTTATTAACACTCCCGTTTACTGGAAATTCGACAAATTCGATAGAAAGCTACGTTTAGGATCTAATTCTTAAATACAAAATTCAATTTACTTACCTTACTCGGTACAAAATACAATTATATGTAATCATTAATCTTTGATGAAATCAATTATTTTTTCATCTGGCATAATATAATATTTGTTTCATCTGCTTTATTGTATCGCACCTTGTCTGATCCTTTGTTCACCTTCATTACAGTATTGTCTCCCCCAACCTTCGCGAGTACCCACAAGACAAGTCGACAATCACAAAATCCTTCCAGTTTGTCGTCCAGGATAGAACGTACTTGTTCACTAGAGGCGAATTCATGGTCAACAACGTAAGTCCCACACCATTTAGAACTAGGTCTAAAGAGAAGATAGGCATGATCATGTGATTTTTTAATCATGGGCATTTAGTCGAGGATGGTATAAAAATAGCATGTCAGTAACGGGATATATAGCCTATCCATATATATATATATATATATATATATATATATATATATATATATATATATATATATATATATATATATATTCCTCAGCTAAAACGTAGTCCTGTGGATTATCAAGATAATATTATAAAAATTGTGACTGAGCTCAAGGGTAATTCCTACCAGCTGACCATTCATACAGATTTTTGCCTGATAATTAAGTGGGACAACAGGAACGGTCTCTACGTAAGTGTCAGCTAAAGTCTGCTTAGCAAATACAAATATTCTATTTTTCCAAGAGATTTTAAAGTGTTTAAGATTTTTTTTCTTTTAACTGGGTGTAGTATAAAATTCAAAAATAGCATAGCTCCTCAACAATTTAGCCATTGATGTTTTGTAAATTTCCCTTTAGGTCTACGTCCCAGAGGTCTATAAGACATACGTCTGCGGTATTTGCGGCAACTTTGACGACAATCCCAAAAACGACTTGACCATCCCAGGTTCAAACAAAACGGTGTCAGCTGATGTGTTGGGCAGGTACCACATGGTCGGAGGCGTGGCTGGAGAAGGGTAAGAATATATTTCTCTTTATTTCCATGTGGTAGTTTTAATTTCAGAATCATTTAGGTTCTTTCCTTTGTTTTGTTGAAATGTAATACACGTTTTTTTTGTAGAAATCTAGTATGACTTAAATTGGATTGGTTAAATATGTATAGCGAACACTTATACGTAATTCAAAACTCACACTAAATTTAACCATACATAAAACTAATTTGAAATTTAACCAGAGTTCGTTTATAAATTTTTAAAAAGTTGAATGCAAACGAAAAACTTCATAGTAACATCAGTTTGTTGTTCCACGTGCTGTTATGATTTTGGTCGACAGTTGCACCGACACGACCAAAGTACCCGAGCCCTGCTCAGCTGAAAACAATGCCAAATTCTCTGGGAATGAATACTGTGGAATCTTCAAGAGTTCCAACAACGCTTCACCTCTTGTCAAAGCAGTGGTGAGTAGGTTAACTTATTAAAATGAGGCAAGTGTGTTGATTTACAGGATTAAACATTTTAACAGTGTGTTTTAATTATTGTCTTAAATTATTGTGTGTGTTGATGTCTTAAATTAAATTTGATCCTAATTAAATTTTGACCCTGTGTTTTGACACCTTGAATTCACATGCGATCAGTGTGTTGATAATTGGGGTTAAATTTTGGTAAGTTTGCTATTTTGTGTACAATTTTGGTCAGCTTTTATTTTTTTTTGGGGGGTAAAGAGTTGTCCATGGGTGTACATTTTAGAAAATGGTTAATGTGTGTACATCTTTTCGTGGCCAGTGTTATTTTATCTTCAAGATATATTCTGTCTTTACCTTGCTGTATATTAGCAAAATTGGCAATACTTAATTTAGTTTAACTTTAAGCATATGGAATAGTTCATCTATAAATGGACTCGACTGGTCGAATTCCCGTTTATACCATAGCTGTCTTCTCAACAGAGCCTGACTTTACTGCGATTTAGGGTCGAAGTGGAGTCACTGAACACCGAAACATCAATCCTGTCACTACATACCAATCTCTTTCAGACTAGCGGCTCCGACGATTCTACTCGTGGCAACAACTTGGAGAAACTCGACGAATACTTTGAAGACTGCGTCATGGACCAGTGCCGGAGATTCAACTACGGCAAGAACGACAGTTGTCTGGCCCTGGGGTCCAGCGTCCAAGAGTTGATCAAGCAGCTGAACATTAATGATGAGAACCTCCATGAGAATTGTAGAAGCTTCGCCAATTGCCGTAGGTGACCTAGAGACTGCTACAAACACGAGCTTTGCTAAATCGTTGTAACTCGTACATTTTCGAAGACTAATTTTTGCAATTGTGTATACTTTCGTATAGGGTATTTGCCTAGGTAAAATTTTAAAACCCTGTAACCAGGAGAAACGGTGGTTGATAGTTTGACGAATTTCTAAAAGTCAAATTCATTTGTAATGTCAATCTTTTTTTTTTACTTTTCCTTAAGTATTTGGATAACATTCTCCAACTTGGCTTTTATTTGTCGCTTGTCTCTATATAAAAATTCTTAATACTTTTGTCTAATTTATAAGCTGGGCCTCACAAAACCCCATACTCGCCTAGTGTGTAGGAACTCATAATGTAGTGCCTAACGTTAAAATTCAGATTTTACTTTTAAGGGGGAAGGCTCCGGTAAAAAAAAACTTTTTTAATACTCGTTAGAAAACAGTTATTTCTTTACAGCTTTATTAAGATACATCCGCATATGCATTTCCACTAAAAAAAAATTTGAAAAAATCTTGGTAACTATGACAACGGCGGCCATCTTGAAAACTAATATCTTCAAACTAATTTTTTATGAATTTTCAAAATGTGTGTCTGTTCAAAACACTAGTTTTAATGCCCCAAAATTCCCCAAAGTTAAGTGTTTTGAACGGACACATATTTTGAAAATTCATAAAAAATTAGTTTGATGATATGCAATTAAAATTTTTAGCTGATTGCCCCAAAATATGGAAGTAGATTATGAATTGATTGTTTATTGGGCTTAAAATGTAATATTTTGTGAATGGTGGAAAACCTACGAAGGGGTTAATTTTTCAAGATGGCCGCCGTTGTCATAGTTACCAAGATTTTTTCAAATTTTTTTTATAGTGGAAATGCATATGCGGATGTATCTTAATAAAGCTGTGACGAAATAACTGTTTTCTAACGAGTATTAAAAAAGTTTTTTTTTACCGGAGCCTTCCCCCTTAAGACAGTGGATCATGTACTATGTTTCACATGCTTGAAGTCCTGTTATTGCTAACACATCACCGTCTCACTGTTTCATCCCCCAGCCAACAACTGCGGCCGCAACATGGAGTACAAGAAGTCCTACCGCCCCCAGTGTCAGGACAGCTGCAAGGAAACCCACAAGTCAATCACCTGTGACGATCTGAACACAGCCTCCGGGTGCGCATGTCAAGACGGGTTCTTGCTGGACGCTGACCAAAACTGTGTACCGGCTGATGACTGCGATAACATTTGTACTGTCCGGACCGTCAACTCGGCTTTCATGCTCAATGTAAGCATCGATTTTATACTGCTAACATATTTACGATTTAAAAATAAGCGGTTTAAAAGTTCAGTCAAACCCACCAGACCTTGAACTATGTTTTTATACAATGGGCCCTACTTTAGGCAAAAACTGATTGGCTTTTATAGGTAATTCACATCCAAAATCTCGTTTTAATGTGATCGTTGATAGAGATACGTTAACTCTATGTGGTAATGTAATGCTAGTATAACGTTTAGAAAATAAAATATATGCTTGTGTATATAAATAATACATTTCCTCATTTAGAACATAAAGGAAATTTCAACAGGGCGAGCACTGTTGTTTCAACACTTTAAATTTAATTAATAAAACGATATGGTTTCTACATTTACTTGCAACGAATGACACAAGTCGTTTCGTGTGTTTCACCTACAGGATGGCCAAAGCTCTTTTGTTGAAGCCTGTAGCAAGAAAATCACATGCCAGAAAGGAACAATCAACGAAACCAACCTTGGACCTTGCTCAGAGAATGCTGACTGCGTCGATGGCACTAAATGCGTGTGCAAACAAGGCTTCAAAGGAGACGGCAGAGAGTGTAAGATTGTTTTCTTGAAAATGGCCCATCAGATTTCACTTATACAATCAGATTAAAGATGTTTATCCTACCTCTGCAGATTACTATTTCAAAACTGTATTTTAAAGTGGAGTGTGTAAGATAATTTTTTTCCGAGTTGTGCAAAAGGAAACTCGGTTTTGCAAAGATTTTACTCCTCCTGTTAAAAGCAGATTGGGGTTTTGTTGTCGCTTTACTACACAATAAAATAACTATATTTGAAACATCACTGACTCTATTTTATTGTTGAAACATCCCTGACTCTATTTTCTTGTTAACACAGGCTTCGCTGACTTGGCTTGCAAGCCCGGCTTCTACCCAGCTGGAACTAAGTGCTACCAGGTCAGGTTCGATAACTTGGACTGGCACAGCGCCGCTTTGGTCTGTGGCTCACAAGGTGCTCAGTTAGCCAGGTGGGTTCTGATGAATGTCGTGCATGTAAGTAAGGTGTCTGGGATGCTGTTAAGTAAGTCGTGTACTCTAGAATGGAATGTCGTAAATGTAAAGAAGAGGGGGGGGGGGGGTCATCTAGAGTGTTGTGGAAGATTGCAGGATAATCTTGTTTTTACGTTGCTTTCTTTAGTAAAATATTAAAACTGTATATTTAACTTATTTTTAATTATTATAGAATGGATAATGAAGCTGATGCAGGTCTCGAACAAGTACTGAAAAAGATTCCAGAATACAAAATAGTCGCAAGTGGTAATTATTTTCATCATATATATATATATATATATATATATATATATATATATATATATATATATATATATATATATATATATATATATATAATATATTAAAAACAATAACTTTAAAAAATTGTAGTATACTTTGTAAAAAAAAATCCGAGGCTATATCTTTATTAGTCTTTATCAATCCCCAAAAAGTGTAGCATGCTTCGTTAGAAAAAAAAAGTAATCCAACATAAAAACTGTGTCTATATCTTCAGCAACTTCGAAAATTTTGAAGTGCGGCGTAAACAGTACTTGTGCCGCGCCTAAGAATGAAGTTATACTCAGCATCCGCGCACTTGACAACTCGTTCAGTAAATCCTGCGATGGCAAGTTTGTTATCTCAGGCGACAGAAGCCAAGTCACATGCAACTGCGCGGCTAAAACGTTCATCATATCCAGTGTTGAATGTAAGGACGTTTGATTGTTATAGAGAGTGTCGATTGTAAGGTGATTATATTATTATAGGAAGGGTTGACTGTAAAGGAAAATGTATTATTATAGAGAGTGTTCAACGATTCCTCTTAAAACTTAGCGATCCATTGGACAGATGAAGTAAAGTTCATGCTTTTTAACCTCGGCTTGTGAAGGATGTGTGGTCAGCAATAAGCTCAGTCGCCTTTACTTTCTCCAAGTCAGGTACCCGTCAGAGGTTAATGGACTGATGGACGTCCTGCAGTCACAAGTCCAAACCAAGAACCGAACCTGAGACCTTCAGGCTAGCAACTAAACTCTCTACCATTCGATACACCGTCCCATCAAGTACACAATATTGAGTGCTATTCTATGAACAATTGGCGCTCACCAACATCCTTGTTTAGATTCCACAAGAAAAGTATCTTAAAACAGCATAACTAACAGTAACTCCACCGATATTCTGAAACTTCCAATTGGATAAAATGTTATTAGTCTGAAATTTATTCAAGTGTCTGCTAAATTAAGGAGTATAATAATAGGGCTTGTAAGTAGGTCACCAACTGCTTATCATACTAGCCAGCTAGTATTTTTCAAACCAATTGTGAACAGAGTTTCTTCCAGGCATCTCTTCGGGGGAGGGGGGGGGGGAGGGGGGCACCTCCCCCCCCCCCCGAAATTTTTTTACCCCCCCCCCCCCCTGAACGAAATGAAATTTATATAATTTATATAGAAAATATATACTTTTAACAGTGTTCGCCCCCCCCCCCCCCCCCCGAAAATTTCAAGTGCCCCCCCCCCCCCCCCCCCGAGAGAAAAGTCTGGAAGAAACACTAAATGTGAATATGTTTATTAAATCGGTAAAAAAAAAGAAGTAAAAGTTACTTACGCTATTGTTAAGTTATTTAAAATCGTAAAAACTGATAATGATAGTTTGAAAATTCACCTGACCCTGGCTAACGAGATTTCAAATTTTAAGTCAGAGAAGCAAAGAGACTTACAAGCCCTATTTTATGCACGAAAGTAAAACAAATACAAATGAACTATTTTTCTTTTGTTCTTCAACCTCTGCAAAAAGTATAAAACAAGGACATAAACTATTGAAAGCTTAAAATATTTTAATGTTGTGATTTCTTTCCCCTTCTTCAGCTAAACTCTTTAACGCCAGAGAAAACTGTCGTAAGTATTTTATTAGTAGGTAATTTTAAACGAAAAAAAGACAATTGAATGCAATCACATTGTAAATATTAAATCTCTAGACACGACCGAATTATCTTTACTTCAATGGTTCTTAACCCCACCATTTTTATATGCGCATTCACCAAACCCTTTTTGATAGGAAAGCAAATGATTTTTTCCCCTCAAATTCAAAAAAATTGGAATATATTTTAATTGTGCTCCGCCTCCCGCCCCCCCCCCCCCCCCCCATGATGGCCCATCCCAAGGAAAATCTACCCCCCCCCCCCCTGCAAATCATGCGAGTATGCTGATGTCTTTCGGAGACCAATTCAGAAACAGTGTTTCTTCCAGACTTTTTTCTCCGGGGGGGGGGGGCGGTAAACTTTCTTCGGGGGGGGGGGGGCGGACACTGTTAAAAGTATATATTTTCTATATAAATTATATAAATTTCATTTCGTTCGGGGGGGGGGGCGGTAAAAAAATTTCGGGAGATGCCTGGAAGAAACTCTGTTCAGAAATAGTGGCTTCAGATAGGCAAGTGTCACTCTCGTCACACAGTCTGTTCCTTTTCTTTGTCTCTTTGTCCTACAACCTCGAAAATGATGACTGACAAAGATATGTTGTCACAAACGGTATGAAAATAGCCAGAGCTGTCTTAGCAATAACTACTGTACGTGCTAGCTTAGAGTAAGGTTTGTATTCGATGTTTTCAGCTATGTGGATTGGTGGAAACCTTGACGTCGTTGGACCAAACGCTCGACTTGACACAATCCCCTTCCAGGTGGACTCGCCTCGCCAGATTGACATGACCCAGTTTAAAAAGTCCTCCGGATGTTTCCAGGCTGTGGTCGACGAATCAAACATCGCCGTGTTCCCTAACCCAGACTGTAAAGCACGTCAAGGATTTATTTGTGATTATGGTAGGTGAAACGTATTGGACCATGAGTTATTTTATATAGTGCTTTTATTTGAGGTTTCTTTTTAGGAAAACAAAATAAATAAATAAAAACAACAAGAACCTATATATATATATTATATATTGAATTATATTTCTTTCAGATAATACCAAAACAAACAATTATGGTGAGTAAATTAAATCGTTTTGTTTTGTTTTTACACATTTTTAATTTATTCTTAAATTGTATTATTTAACATGTCTTTTTATAAACGAATGATGTTCCTAAACTTAAATCCTACAACATAGGCCTTGATAGATCTAGATAAAAAATATACTTAAAATGGTAAGCTTTCCACTTTTAATGCTTCAGGTAATTACTAATTATTCTTTTTAAACGCATTCTGACACTAACATCTCAACAAGTTATCTGAAGTAATAATTCCTTTTAAATTCCTCACTTTTCTAGCTCACCAGATTAAAACATCTAAATTATTCTAAATCTAGTAAATTCTATTAAGTCTTTAAATAATTTTTCTCCAGATCCAAATGATTTCAAGTTCATTAAGGAACTATCTAGCCAACAAGAAGCTATTGAAAAATGTAAATACTTAAACAGGACACTGGCAGTATTGGACAGCATTGGTCAGCTTAACAAAGCTCTGACTCTCATGACGTAATTTCTTATTAACTAAATAAGTTTATGTTTTATTAAATTCTACAACAAATTAATAAATGTCAATACATGTAGGCCTATTTGCAGATCAAAGTAAATGTGTTGTGTTAAGTCATCATGATCATTTCTCTTTTATGTCCAAAACACATGGGGCAGATGAAGTAAAGTTTATCTATTTCAGTGACCTTGGCACCCATGGCATATAAAGAAAGTGTGTCCAGTAGTAGCCCCCCCCCCTCCCATGCCCAGCTGCCTTTGTTTCCTTAACATGAGTTTGGTATCCATCAGAGCTCAGTGGAATTAGTGATATCCTACTGTTCAGTCCTGAATCTTTTGCTTAAGCTGTCATGAACTCTTTTATCAGGCCACACAATCCTATCCTTTTTTGTTTTTAAGTAATAAAGGCAAATACATTCACAAGTAACAAGTCAATTATAATACTAATACATTTATACCCTCATTTAAATATTATATTAATAGATAAAATGAACTAAATTATATTTAAAAGTGATTTCACTCTTCTTTAGATCGAACGCATTCGTCTACATGACCTATGATAAACTATCGGGGGATTTTAAATGGGGAAATGGCATGGCTTTAAGTAGCTCACTCGGAAAAGTGGAGAGAAAGAGTGAGTCTATCCTGCATTTTTCCATGTTGAAATCACTAAAAATCCAAGAACAAACCTGTGTTATACTTAACAAGGCCAACGGCAAACTGCAAGAACAGAGCTGTGTATTTAAAGCTGCAGCTCTATGTGGACCAATCAGTGAGTTTATATTGTTATGACTGAGTTAATATTAATATATATATATAGGGCCTATATATATATATGTATGTTTATGTTAATCTTTTATATATATATATATATATATATATATATATATATATATATATATATATATATATATATATATATATATAATGTATATAAGATGAAAATAAACATACTTCCCTACTTGTTTTAAACCATTACCTGGTATACTTGTATACTTGCAGCTAACTCAGTACCTGCTGGTTACACTCCATATTTCCCTACTGGTTTTAAACCATTACCTTGTATACTTGTATACTTGCAGCTAACTCAGTACCTGCTGGTTACACTCCATATTTCCCTACTGGTTTTAAACCATTACCTTGTATACTTGTATACTTGCAGCTAACTCAGTACCTGCTGGTTACACTCCATACTTCCCTACTGGTTTTAAACCATTACCTTGTATACTTGTATACTTGCAGCTAACTCAGTACCTGCTGGTTACACTCCATACTTCCCTACTGGTTTTAAACCATTACCTTGTATACTTGTATACTTGCAGCTAACTCAATACCTGCTGGTTACACTCCATACTTCCCAGCCACCACTGTTCAGTCTGTGACTGAGCTCAAGAAGCAACTCATGAGAGATGGGCAACAGGTAGACTGCTTATATTTCTTCATCCTGTTCTGAACTTATATTACTGTTTTCAAATACTTATATCACATTGAATTGATTTAATTGACTACCACAACAGCGATTTCCACAACTGAAAATAAATTGGCCTTAGGGTATCTATAAATAATGTCATGTACGAGGCTGGAAGGATAGTTTAAATAATTAGGATAATGTATTATAGGTGTAAAGGATTGATAGGCATCAGCCTCTCAAGAACCATTCAGTTGGTGTTTGTGCAATTCTATTCTATTTCTAGATCTAAGTTTTTATTTTGTTTTATTATTTTAGAGCATTTAACATGGTACAGAATTTTGTTTTTAAATCTAAATAGGACCAGCTCTGTGCAAGTCCATTGGTTATAGAATGCAGTGCTTTATCAAATGAAGGCCGATGGGTAACCAACTTTGACCAACAGGGCACCACCATAACATGCAAGCCAGACTTATTCTCCTGCCTCAGTGGACAAGAACTTAACTGTAAAACCTTCCGCATTCGCATCTTGTGCCCACAAAGTAAGTTTTAATTTGGTTTATCCTATTTTTTTAAAATTCAAAATTATTTTAAGTATTTTTTTTAATTGTGCTACTTCTTATTAATTTTGTGCAGCAGGTTTATAGGACTATCTATGTTTTTAAAAATCTGCCATTTAAAATTGTTAGAGAAAAAAGATGATTCATAAAAAAAATTTCTGATACTGTTCGATTATCAAATAGATAATCTATTTGTATTTTTTAAAATAGTATGTCTGACATGAACACCCTTATATTAATAGCTTACCTTTTCTCAAATTCAGCTAAAAACCAGTGTACAGAACTTGCCAAATCAGGGTCTACACCTTGCGATGGAGGTAAAATGTGCATCCCTGCACCTAATCATTACATTTGTAAATGTCCTCTTGGCTCACAGTTTAATGAAAAATCGCAAACATGTACAGGCAAGTTGTCTTTTAATTTGGGAGATAATAATATTCAATAATTTTAATTACACCTATCTATTAGTGCCTTCTGGTTCAGAAGAAACTAGATTAAAAGTTCACTAGGCATAATTACTAATTATTACAAATGGGCCTAATCTATTCACTATTGTTTCATTAAATGTTAAATAGTTCAGATGAATTATTAACACACATGTTTAGAGTTCCCGGAATTTAAAAACTATTTTAGCCCAAAGGAGTCAACTTCATTGATTCTCAGAGGTACTGCACATTGTATATTTTACACCTTATGATTTCATTCATAGGGTTGGCAAAGAAGTGATGTCTTTCTTAAAAGGTTAAAAAAAATCAAAATAGATATTTTTTTTAACAACTGATAAGCTGAAATGAATTACTTTAGCAAAAAATTTGTAATCATTTACAAGGATAAGAAATTTCTTTTTTCCCTTTTATTCTCTACTATTTTAACCTAATACTTTTAGAAAATTTTTAGCTTTTAAAAAATAGTTGTACTACCCAGCTGAAAACTTTTAAATATGATTAGGCTTTACCACCTAATAGAACTGACCTCTAAAACGGTTATAATTCTATATTTATTTTCAGCTTACTGTGGCGAGTGTATGGCTGTTGGTGACCCTCACTACACAACCTACACTGGGGCTAAGTTCGACAACATGGCTCTCTGCACGTATGTAACATTGCAACTGTAAACTAGTACTCTTTTTTACATTTGCTTAAATATACCTAGAACATACAGCACAAGCAATTTAAGTATTTATTTATCTGTAAAAGAATTGCCTGATTTATATATTATTATGTTTGTTATTCATTAAAATTAATATTTTCTATTACTTTTAATTTATGATTTACTTTGCTGAAAGGCATTTTATTTCATTACTACTAATAATGAAATTACCCTTCTCTAGATTATTACTGTTTTCTGTACTATTAAGCAATAAAAAATTTTGTTAAAAAAATCCAAAGTGTTCCTAATTTTTGTAGTTTTAAAAATAAACCACTGGCTGACTGGTGGCTTTACAGCGATGAGTGACATGGGCATCAACACGGAGAGTTGCCTCCCTACCTAACAACAACAACTTTCTTGCGTCCATTATGTGGCAACTCAATCTTCATAGCCAAAGATCCCATCAAGCTTTATTTTAGATCAGCCACTAACCATTCTGACAAAAAAATTAATATAACAAGAACCAGAACATGTGTAACCTGTTACAATTCTAGCCAGAATGTAGTAGACCAAAACAAAAATCATAAAGTTTGCAAAACTATATTTTTTAGTTATCAAAACTTTCCTTTTTTCATTTGTCTTACAAAAATTGAATAGTTAGTTATATCCAAAACTATATTTTGTTATTTAAAATTTTTATTTATATTTATTAGTTTATTTTAAAAAATTAATGTATTTTTTTTCTCAACTTTTTTTTTTTATTTACAAAAATGTTCTTAGCACCCAATTTACTGGCACCTGTCCTTTTGATAAAGATGGGTCAGCGGTCTCATACCAGGTTCTGACAAAAAATAAAATCTGTGGAGGTGGTGGTGCATCTTGTGTTAACAAGGTCCATATCAAAGTTCAAAAACTTCCAGTGACAGGAATAAATGGAGTTCAGCTGAAAGAGAACTTGGATTTCATAGTGTATGTTGGTGCTAAATCCTATATAGTAAGTGTTGTTTTGTTTAGCTAAGTTAATTATAAACAAATGCTAGTTACAATAATATTGTTTTTGTATTAATGAATTTAGGATTTTTAAAATGCTACTTAGCCTTGTGTGGTTTACAAGTAAGATTTTTTTTTCTTTTAAAATATCCAAAAGCTAGCTTTTATGTGTCTATATTAGTTTGACTGTCTTAAGTATAGTTAAAAATAAACAGGTAATGAAATGATTCTTATTGCTTGGTTGGCAATATAGTTGCTAAAATTAGGTTGAAATGTTTTGAATTCAATTAATCAAACCCTCTGGCAGATAAGGCTCGATCCCTTCCAACACTAAAAATTAAGAACGAAGAAGAAGAAGAAAGAAAATAAAAATTATGTAGTTCATCAAGCCTCCCCCCCCCCCCCCAAAACTCCAGAAAATTTAAGTGTACACCCCTAGAAGTTTTATGTGCCCCCTCCAAGAGAAAAAGTGTCTGAAATTAAAGAAACCCTGAAAACACAAGAGAGATAGAGGGTTATTTATTATGTTAATCAATAAATGTACAGAAGTCTTTGAACCAATTAAAAGAAAAAAAGAGCTTGGGTAATATATTCACATTATTAAATTTATGACTGGTTTAAAAACCAATAACTCATGAAAAAAAAACTTTTTTTAAAAATCCTGCAGTTGAACGGAAAAACAATTAGCCAGACAGATTTCACGAGGCAGGGTGTCTTCTCTGCAGTTGTGAGACAGGGTTACTTTGAAGTTCTCATCCATGCCATTGGTCTGCAAGTTGTCCTCAGTGATAACAAACTCAAAGTCATGGCTCCAGGTAGTCTACAGTTCATTGCTACAAATATTTGTTTGGATGGATTAAAGCATACTTTCTCCGAGGCATCTCTATTATTTTTAGTTTGATTATGTCATAGACTTATGCCTGCATAATACTATAATATTTCGTTCTTTATCTTTACATATATGAATTGAAAAAAAATTGTTTTGTAAATAGAACAATACAGACAAAAAATGTGTGGTCTATGCGGCGACTGTGGGTCAAAACTATTTAAACTCAAAAATGGAACAGCTATCTCTGTTAACTATAATAATCAAATCATGGGAATTCTAGCCAATGAATGGAGAGTTGCTGATGAAGATGACAATGCTGATCAGTAAGTCAAACTTCTTTAGACACCTGCTCACTACAATAACATTATTACTGAATGTATGAGATTTTGAGATTTTATATTTTTCATATAGGAGCTTTATGCATAGTTGATTACTTGATCAATATCCTACATTGCTTTAACCATTACAGATTTTATCAAAAAGAGACCTATTTATAGAGTCATTATTAAGACTAATTTTGGTGAATATTTTGAATCTAGTTCTAGATTACTCAGTAAACAGATCCTAAAGTTTATGATTTGAGAAAGTAAATTTACTTATAAGAAATAATTTAAATAAAAATAGAGATATTATAATAAATTTCTTACAACTAAAATATTTTATAGGAAGCTAAGGTTACAAATAAAATGCTAATACTGGTTGCATTTTGTGATTCAAAAATAGAAAATTGAATGATTTTGTTTTACTATAACCTACTAATTAGAATATATTTTTTTTCTTTTGCCTGTTCAGTGTAATTTTTAAAAATCTTTCATTTCTTACGGCAGATGTCAGATCCTTAAAACTACTCCTAATGATGGCTGTACTGACGCTAAACGTGCTGAGCTTGCAAAACCTAACCTCTGTGGTGTCTTTAAGGACAAAAGCAGTTCAATCCAAGAATGTTTTGACAAGGTACAAACATTTATAATTGTCCAAGTAAAATATCTTTTTTCACTTTAACTAAAGAAAAATGAACCAAATTTTTTTTAAATATAAAATTTATTAAGACTGAGATGGAGCCTAAACCGTATTATGAGGACTGTTTGTATGATGCATGCCGCCAAACTGACTCCCAAGAGGCTGTATGTAACATGGTCAAGGCCTTTGCTCAGGAGTGTTTAAGTAAAAACATTATTTTAAACTGGAGAACACCTACATTCTGTCGTGAGTTGTTGGTATTTTAATAATCATGTTGTGTAGTTTTATATTTCATAGGTTTAGCTAAAATTGTAGGTTGGGTTCGTGCGCTTTTTTCTAGATGTAATCAAAACAGTACATTTTAAAAGTATTTTTTTATAAATTCTTTTTAAAGTTTTAAAATTAAGAATTATTTAGCAGGTATGCCTATGTCTAGGAAGACTACAAGCAAATAAATAGTGTAAGATTAGGGTAGAGGACCAATGCTCCAAAAAGAATAAAAGAGGATTAGTCTAAATATTTAATAACAAATAATATTTTTGAATACATTTTTAGCACGCGTATGTGGAAATGGAAAAATCTTTAGGACTGATGTGTCATGTGAGCCAACATGTGGAAGATCTGTCGTCTCACAGACAAACTGCATGGAGGCCCGTGAGGAAGGCTGTGCTTGTCCAGCTGGCAAAATGAAACAGGGAGAAGATTGTGTAGACCCCAAAGACTGTGGATGCAATGTTCCAATGAAAAATGGCACCGTTAACTGGCACCTGCTTGTAAGTCTCAAATATCTTCTGTTGAACTTCCCAAATATATTCTGTTAAGCTTCTTAAACTGTTCATTAACTTTCCCAAATATCTACACTGTTAAACTTGGCAAATATCTTCTGTTAAACTTGGCAAATATCTTCTGTTAAAAATTTCCATATATCTCCTGTTTAACTCCCCAAATATCATTTTACTTCCAAATTCTCTCCTGTTAAATTTCCCAAATAAAAATATTTAATTAATTTTAAAAGGAGAAAAATTTCTCATTTTAAAACAAAGAAAAAAGTTTTTAGTGAGCTACTTTAAAGAAATTGTTTTTCTTTTTTTGAAAAAAAAAATATTTTAGTTATTAGAAATAATAATTTCATCAATCTACATTACCTATACTAGCAGTTCTAGGATAATCTACTTTAAAAAAAAGTATTACATATAAAACTGAATTAAATTGTAATAAATCAGTAAATTTAGAAAGACAAGTCCTGTACTGTGACATGATACCAGGGGTCAACCCATGATTAAACCACCCATCACATTCAAAGCAGATGGTACCTTGCATGAGGTGGAACTAAAAATACTTAGAGAAAACCCAGATAGCTGGCAAAAGATCTGCCTGACTTGTGAGCATTGCTCAAGCCAGTTAAGCTCATATAAGATATAAAGGGAGATAAAACATCAAGAATTTTAAAAAATATTTATTTACATTTTAAACATTTTTATTTATTTAAAAAAATTAAAGATCCTTTGAAAATGAGCAATATGCTGATCAAGAAAAAAGGCATAGCTCTTCCAGATACAGGTTAATAAGTAATAAGTGGTTGGATCAACTAAACAATGCATTAACCAAAAGGTTGGCTGGTCATAAGGCTGACCAGACAATACGGATTTACAATCAAAACTAAAAATGTGTTATTTCCCTTTAGCCTGAAAGCTCTGTGCTTATGCCTGAATGTAAAGAGACAGCTGTGTGCTACACTGACGAAATTGGCAGCAGCAAGGTTATTTATAGACCATTTAACTTAGACCAGAATGCCCTGTGTAATTCCAACATTCCCCCTTCTGTTGAATGTGCTAAGGGATACACAATGGACACAGATGGTGTCACTTGTAAAAGTAAGATCAACATTTGAAAATAATATATGTCTTTGCTATGTTCATTTCAAAACATTGATTAAAGCATATTATAAATTAAAAAAATAATTTTTTATTCAATCCCGATTTACATTTAGGTTATAGAATGTAAATTAAGTAATTCTCTTATCAAATCTAACTTTCACATCCATTTTAACTACTTTTTGTTGGTTTATTTTAAAATTAATTTTTAGACCTATTTAGAATTCTTGTATCCATTTTAAATTTATATTTCACATATGTTTTGGAGTTCTTTACTTAAATATGTCTATGTATTCTAAGTTCTTGCTTTTTTTAAGTATAAAAAATGTTACATTGTTAAACTTCGTTTGAAGGAGATCCAAAGATATGTTCAAGATCCTATGAAAATATAAATGGACTCTGTGTCAAAGTCCCAAGTGAGACTAATGAATGGAGACTTGCATTAAAGGCCTGTAACAAGGAAGATGGAACTCTTATTTCCATTGACACAGACCACAAGTTGAATACCATCAAAAACATTTTAGCTGATAGAAAGATAGGTATGTAAAGGAATGTTACTAGAAAATAGAGAAATAGATAAACAAATCTAACTATTTTAGATGATCACAATAGAAATGTAAAAAGGCATACTCCAAAATATTGAAAATTAAAAACAAATAATTTAAAGTTTGAATTAAGTTTATTTCCTTTCTGAGTACAGTAGAGTCAATAAACTCATAATTAAGAATGCTAAAAAAATATATTTTAATGTAGCCTTACAACTTTTTAAATATACCAGATGCACTATAACAATTTTCAAACTAAGCTTTTTTTTTTACGTTAATGTTAATGACTTATAATTTTGCTGAATGGAAAAACTGATAATAAAATTACTTTAATTAGATACTGGAATAGCTTTTATAAGATTTGGGTTTAATTGATACACTCCATTTCAGCTCAATTTCATAATTTTTATTCTTAATATATTTACACAATTTCCTGTTCAATGTGTTATTTCAAAATGTGTCTATGACAAAAAAAAAATACTTTCAGGTCCTGTCTGGATTGCTGGTAGGGTGGTGGCTCGTAAAGGAGCTCGTGGAAACATCTATTTCCAAAGTGTCTTGTCTGACAATGACAAGGGTAAAATCGAGGTGGCCAACTACGATTGCCCAGACAACACCTTAAGAAGAATTAAACTCTCCCCTGACATCAGCCTATCCTCCATCACACAAGATGGTTTGGTTCTTAGTGTTATGATCACCAAAGAGGGGGATGCAGTGGCTGTTCTTTCAACTTCCAAAGCTACTCCTGTTTGTGTTTTAAGTAAGTGTGAAATATTGATATTTTGGAATATGATTGGTATCTAATTTTAGCTAGGGAAAGTAAGGTTGGTTGGTCATAGTGCTGACCACACAATCCTCCCATATGCCACGTTGAAAGAAACAGATAAACTCTTCTTAATTTAATCTTTTTACCACTAGGTATAAAATGGCTTTTTTCATGTAAGCCACTTCATCTCTAATGTAATTTCTTGAGACAGCAAGGAAGATTTAAAATCTTGCTCTTAATCAAGTTATGACTGTTAATTTTGTGTCTACTGTTTAGTTGTTTTATAATAATTATTTTATAGCAATTGTTTCAAAATATTTAGATGTCTAACTTCAGTAAACAAATAAAATAATCATAACCTGCCTAATGAAGAATGAATATTCCCAATTATAGGAGAAGTTACAGATAATCAGACTCAGTGGTTTGATAGCTGTAACAATGATAATAACATGGAAGATGGTGACCAAGAAACTCATCACAGTATGCTCATGGTAAATTACATGATTTCATTCTCACCTATTTTTACTTACCTGATAATCCAAGATTTTTATATTTTGTGCATGGCAATCTGCCCGGTGTGTACAATATATGCAGAAAGTAAAAGCAATTAAGCATAGTGCAGATCACATTCCCTTATTACACCAAAGTTGAGAGTACAGAAAAATTATTTTTGCCCCACAGATCATAACACTTTAATTTTAAATACTTCGACATTATTTCTGTTAGCATGCTAAGATTATTTTTTAACTTGTCATGTCAGTATTTTGGAAATTTAAAACAACTTTGAAGTATGCTCGCAATATTTTTGTTTTTAGCTAACAGCTTTAGAATTTTCTAAATATATTACTAGTGGTAATGGCTGTATTTTTGGTATACAGTCTCCACTTTGTATTTTCAATAGTTAAACTATCTTGGGGCTGAATTGTTAACTTAAAGTGGCTTTCTTGCTCCATGCAGAATCCAAACTGCTTGGTCTGTCTTAACCCTATGGATGTGCGCTGTGTTGCCAACCCCAATCCAAAAGTTATTGGGTCCATTGAAGGGGACTGTGCAAATCGTGCTGATGGTTTGTTCTACGACTGCAATCAAGGAAGAAATTGTGTTGACAAAGGTGTAAGCACGAAATGCACAAAAGGTGAGAAATTATCTTGTAATTTTATCAATCTAGAAATACTTACCAAAGTATTTATGTGACTTCAGTAAGTGTATCAATCATTAATTTACCCATTATATATATATATATACTAGCCGTCCCGGCCAGGCCCTGCTCTGGCTTCTGTGAAAAACCTTTCTGTTAAAGACCATTACCTGTGTGTTTAGTAATCATCATAAACCCGGCATTGCCCACCCAAACCACAACCAACCAAAACCAAAACAACAAAACGCAAACATAACGCTAACACAATTACAAATACAAACGAAAACAAAAACCTAACAACAAACCCAACCACAACCACAAACACCAATACAAACACAAAGAAAAAACAAACAAAGAAGCAAACGAAAACAAAAACCTAACAACAAACCCAACCACAAACACCAATACCAACAAAAAAAAAAAAAAAAAAACAACGAAAAAGCAAACGAAAACAAACCAAATTCAAACGCAAAACCAACCAAAAACACAAATACAAACCCAAAAAAAAAACACAAACAAAAACGAAAAAAGAAAGAACAAAAACGAACCAAATCAAAACGCAACCACTAACGCAAACCCACCTAAACACAAAGAAAACACTAACGCGAACATAAACGCCCGGGGCGGAATCACCTGTTTTAGCTTAATGAACGACTATAGTACCCCAACTTATTCATAGTCTTTTGCACTCACTTAAACGAACGCGCCTGTTTCAATTTGATGAACAATTTTAATACTCCAAGCTTATCCGTAAAATACCTACAACATTTGCACTTGATCAATCCCCGCTAATTATGTAATTATTTTTTTTTTCCCAACACCAAAACAAAGTAATTAAAAAGTAAATTATTTTCGACTAATGCAAT
This sequence comes from Physella acuta, assembly GCF_028476545.2. Lineage (NCBI taxonomy): Eukaryota > Metazoa > Mollusca > Gastropoda > Physidae > Physella > Physella acuta. The sequence continues at coordinate 382,203 of NW_026731940.1, read as the reverse complement.
GGTTTTATAAAGGGAAGTAATTTTGTTTTCCTAATTTATCAAAGGGAAGTAAGTACTATAGGACTAAATAAAGACATAATTAGAATTTTTGTAAAAGACGATATTTTTTTTAAACTTGTGTTTAATGAACATGCCGACAATTATTACTGTAATTTGAAAAATGAAAATGATTTCCCAACACTTTCAATGGTAATTTTTTAGCTCATAAATTTAGACAAATGCGCACGATAATTTTCTAACACTTAAATTCATACAATTCCAACGACATACAAATGCATTACATACAGAACTGAGCTTTATATATTAGATATATATATATATATATTTATATATATATATATATATATATATATATATATATATTCATATATATATAATAAAAATAATAAACATATATATATATATACAAATACAAATTATATACAGATAATCTATATATAGTAAATTGTATGGAATTATATTACATTATAGAAATTAAAATGTCTCAATTGTGTGCTTGACACTAAGATTATGATGAGTGCACTACTGGACTCCATGATTGCCCTGCAAACTCTGAGTGTGTAAATACAGTGGGTGACTTTTCATGCAAATGCAAACCTGAGTTCCCACTCATGGTCAGGGGACAATGCCAGAGTAAGTAGTCACAGTGTAGGCAACTGATTAATGCATGGGATTTATAATTGCTTTTTAGAATTACATCCATATTCAATGTTTATCTTCTTCTTCTTCTTCTTCGTTCTTAATTATTAGTGTTGAAGGGGATCGAGATTTATCTGCCAGTGGGTTTGAACTCGAGACTTTGTTCGAATTTATCAACCATGAGCTTTTTGCCGACTCGACCACGCCTCCAACACAATTAAGCGTTACGTGTCAACTGGTTATGCGCCATTGAGGCCATTGACTCCGATTTCAGCCTGCTTTTCTTTTTGGATTTGCTTCCATAGCCTTTGTCCCACCAAGAACAAACTACAAGGCAGCAGTTGTTTAATTTTGGAGTTGTCTCTCCTAGAAGAGTGGCTGTCCCCAGCTAACGAGCCTCATCTGCCCGAGGGTTCGAACTCGAGACTTTTCGGTTTAGCAACCATGAGCTTTACTGACTCGACCACGCCGATTTGTTCAATGTATCCAAATCAAAGAAACATAAATTTATGTCTTCAATTGCCTGAGATTTTTATAAATGCAGGGTTAGAATTAAGTAAAAATTAATATGTCGGATTTATCCAGGCTAGCAAAGATAATGAAAATTTGTTATAATTTATGACCTGTAGGCTTCCAGAGGTGTGTAATGCAAGGGCCAGCTGCTCCACTTGACTATGTTTATAATATTCAAACTTTGTCCGGGAAGGAAGGTCTCTTAGATTTCACTTGTAAATTCAAGTTGGCTACCCTGTGTGATCAATGTAAGTTGTCATCATTATTATATAACTCATTTAATGTACTCATTTAGGGTTTAAATAATTGGCTTTGTATTGTGTTCTCTATACATTTATTGGAGAAAAATATGGCTGAATATATTTAATCTTAAACTACTTTTATATTTAAAATTTAACTCACAGAAACTTATCCTTTTAAATTGTTTTGGTGATAAATTACCAATAAGAACCTAAAAGTTAACAAAAAGCAAAGTTCAAGATGTTTTAAATGTACTCAACAGACAAGGCTTCATCTGGACTACCATCAATCAGCATCTACATCCTGAGCACCAGGGTGGCAGGTGCCCTACAGCCTTACTACTCTGGAACCTGTTATAACCCAGATAATGGTGTTGTCAAAACCTGGGCTGTGACCCCTGACCTTCTAAGACAAGGTTACATAATGGTGAGACTTCTTCATGCTTTAAGTATCTATTTATTTATAACAAGTTCTAATTTTTTTAAGTTTAAATTCAATGCTTGAAATAAAGTTTGTAAACAAAATAAATTCTACAGGCAATAAAAATAAATAGATTTACATCATTCGGTTTTAAGAATTCAATTAGGTTAGATACCATTGAGAAAATGCACAACGCTCTCTGATATTGCATCTTTTTTAATCACAAAGTCTAATAATTTTTTGACCATTTAAAAAAAATTTCAGCTTGGCAACAGTAATGCCAACTCTGTGCAGACTGCCCTTAGCTTCACTGACCCAGCTACCAGTGTCAGTTATCAGTTTGTTGCCCCTGGTACTCTTATCATCAGCCATCAGTCTGGCTTTTTCAAGGTCACAATTACTGCAAACAGCATCCGGGTATGTTAGTATAAACAAACACTGATCTTTCTTCATAGCTACACATAGGCATATATATATATATATATATATATATATATATATATAGATAGATATATATATATATAATTTATTTATTTATCAACATCATTTCCCGTTTGTGCCCAATACACACGGGGCAGATGAAGTAGAGTTCATCTCCTTCAGATACCTTGGCACTATGCCAATATTTATTTATATATATACCCTAAATATATAAATATTTTGTTTTCTGTGATAATAGTGGATCTAGTTCAACCTTTAGTAGTAAAAGAAAATTTAACATTTGCTTTCCTTCATCTTAGACCGAGTTCTCAGGAGAGTACAGAGATAAACTCTGTGGTGTTTGTGCAGCTTCATCAGTTAGCTCTGGGGGATTCCTTGAGCTCAGTCAATCAGAGCTTCAAGAGGTTTCAGTCTTACAAGAATCTGTGTAAGTTTGTTAAGTGATTTGCCCTTGTTTCATGGTACCAACTTTGGTTGTAGGCCTATACTCCATTTAGTATGAAGAATAATACAAACATTCACAGGATCAAAGTACAATGTTGAAAATTAAAATGTACTTCAAAAATCTACTTAGTATTGTTACATTTGCAAACATTTTGCTACAAAACTTTTTTTTAAAGGCAAAAGTGTTATGAAGTTAGGGCTATAACTGTTAACAACAGATTTGATCCAGAAATCAATCAATTACATATGATGGTCTTAAACTCATTAGCAAAATGAGCAGTTAAGTGTAGCAAAGCGAGTTTTTTTGTGTTGACTGAAAAATACCTACTAACATTAAAATTAACGAAATCATTTTATAAAACAATTATTATCACGTGTAAAATAATTTTTTTCAGATGTGCACCACGAACACCAATCCCAGCTCTCCCCACTGAACCACATGCCCAGACAACTGCATCTCCTACAACAGGATCTATAACAACTTACCGTCCTCCACAACATCCAGATTTATCTGCCAACCCTCAACAGCATCCAGATATATCTATCAACCCACCACAACATCCAAATATATCTACCAACCCACCACAACATCCAAATATATCTACCAACCCTCCACAACATCCAAATATATCTACCAACCCACCACAACATCCAAATATATCTACCAACCCTCCACAACATCCAGATATATCTGCCAACCCACCACAACATCCAAATATATCTACCAACCCTCCACAACATCCAGATTTATCTGCCAACCCTCAACAGCATCCAGATATATCTATCAACCCACCACAACATCCAGATATATCTACCAACCCACCACAACATCCAAATATATCTACCAACCCTCCACAACATCCAGATTTATCTGCCAACCCTCAACAGCATCCAGATATATCTACCAACCCTCCACAACATCCAGATATATCTACCAACCCACCACAACATCCAAATATATCTACCAACCCACCACAACATCCAGATATATCTACCAACCATCCACAACATTCAAATATATCTACCAAACTTCCACAACATCCAGATATATCTTCCAAACCACCACAACATCCAGAAAAATCTACTAACCCTCCGCAACATACAGATATATCTACCAAACCTCCACAACATCCAAATATATCTACCAACTTTCCACAACATCCAGATATATCTACCAACCCACCTCAACATCCAGATATATCTACTAACCCTCCACAACATCCAAATATATCTACCAAACTTCCACAACATCTAGTTACATCTACCAACCCACAACAACATCCAAATATATCTACCAAACATCCACAACATCCAAATATATCTACCAAACCTCCACAACATCCAAATATATCTACCAAAACTCCACAACATCCAAATATATCTACCAACCCACCACAACATCCAAATATATCTACCAAACGTCCTCAACATACTGATATATCTACCAACCCTCAACAGCATCCAGATATATCTACCAACCTTCCACAACATCCAGATATATCTACCAACCCACCACAACATCCAAATAAATCTACCAAACTTCCACAACATCTACATATATCTACCAAACCTCCACAACATCCAAATATATCTACCAACCCACCACAACATCCAAATATATCTACCAACCCACCACAACATCCAAATATATCTACCAACCCTCCACAACATCCAAATATATCTACCAAACCTCCACAACATACAGATATATCTACCAAGCCTCATCAGCATCCAGATATATCTACTAACACTCCACAACATCCAGATATATCTACCAACCCTCCACAACATACAGATATATCTACCAACCCACCACAACATCCATATATATCTACCAACCCTCCACAACATGCAAATAAATCTACCAAACTTCCACAACATCCACATATATCTACCAAACCTCCACAACATCCAGATATATCTACCAACCCACCACAACATCCAAATATATCTACCAAACCTCCACAACATACAGATATATCTACCAACCCTCCACAATATCCAAATATATCTACCAACCCACCACAACATCCAGATATATCTACCAACCCTCCACAACATCCAAAGATATCTACCAACCCACCACAACATCCAGATATATCTACCAACCCTCCACAACATCCAAATATATCTACCAACCCTCCACAACATACAGATATATCTACCAACCCTCCACAACATCCAAATAGAGCTACACATTCTCCAAAACAAACCGATGTATCAACCCATCGTCCAAAAAAGACATATTTATCAACCCATCCTCCACAACAAACATATTTATCAACCCAACCTCGACAATATTTAGATAAATCTACCCATACTCCAATATATCCAGATAAACCAACCCATGATTTATTAACCCATTCCCCTCTACATCTAGATAAACCAACCAATTCTCCACAAAATTCAGATCAATCAACTCAACCTCCAAATCAAATAGATAAACCATTCCCTCTTCCAAAACAACAAGATAAATTATTCAATCCTTCACAAGGTCCAGAGGAATTGACCCAACATCCACAATATCCAAATAAACAATTCTATTCTCCAAAACAAACAAATAACTCAAACTACGCTGCACAAGAATTAGATAAATCAACACATCCGCTACTAAAACCTAATAAACCAACACACCATCAACAAGATGCAGATAAATCAACTCATCCCTCACCACATCCAGATAAAACAACCCATCCTCCGCAATATCCAGATAAATCAACATATCCTCAACAAGATCATGATAAACCAATTTATTCTCAACAACAAACAGATAAACCAACAAATTATCCACAAAATTCAGATCAATCAACTTATCCTCCAAATCAAAAAGATAAACCATTCCTTTTTCCAAAACAACATCCATATAAATCATCCAATGTTTTACAACATCCATATAAATCAAACAGTCCTTCACAACATCCAAATACACCAACCTATCCACAACAACCAGACCAATCAACCACACCCAGAGCAATATTTCCAACCTACCCTGATGATGTCAGCACACGAGGTGAACCACTAGAGCCGGTCACCATACCAACCGTGATCACAACCCTTGCCCCAGACACCACACAGTCAACCACCTTGTCACCAGATGAAGATCCTTGCAGCTACCAGGCTATTGATGACTGCAATGCTCTCAACCTGCTTTGTAATGTCCCCATTGTAAGTTACAAAATTTAATTTAATTAAGTAACCTACTATTTTATTAGACCTGCAAGATAGTAAGTTTGTGTTTTAAATATTAACAAATTAAACAAATTGTTTTTTTGTAGCCTCTCTTTTTAGTAAGACCAAAATATAGTAATAGTAATATTTGCCATTTTCAAAACAAAGTTGTAACTTTTTAAATAAAGTCTCAGTGTAATAGATAATATAGTCAAATGAAAACTGCTATGTAAATAATTAATTACAAATATTAAAAATAAAATATCAATATACTTTTTAAATGTCATGGTCTAGAACAAATGCAAGGCTGCAATTTGTCCTGGCACCCAAGATTTGTGCCAGTATTTGGTCTCACAACAGTTCACATGTAAGCAGACAGATAATCTAAAACTTTTTTCCAAGAGATGCAACAGTAAGTTTCTTCTTTATTTAATTTTGGGTTTTTTTATATCCTATTTAAAAAAAAAGTAAAGACTTGATAAGGCCCACTTTGTTTAAATATCAAACGTCAATTTTGATTTTAAAACATATTTTTAGAACTCTGTGGTGCCAATATGGAATTCAAATACACATCCAGAACAGACCAGCCATCTTGTGCCAAACCCAGCAAGTCTGACATGGTTAGCCAGAACGCCAATGATGATGTAGGCTTTATCTGTGCCTGTGAGGACGGTTATGTCCAGAGCAGAGCAGAATGTGTCAGGTTGTCAGACTGTGGCTGTGTCATGCCCAGCGGAAAATATTATCCTGTAAGTTGTTTAAAAGAAAATATTATCCTGTAAGTTGTTTAAAAGAAAATATTATCCTGTAAGTTGTTAGGTCTAACAAGAAAATATTATCCTGTAAGTTGTTAGATCTAACAAAATATTATCCTGTATGTTGCTAGGTCTAACAAAATATTATCCTGTAAGTTGTTTAAAAGAAAATATTATCCTGTAAGTTGTTAGGTCTAACAGAAAATATTATCCTGTAAATTGTTAGGTCTAACAATATATTATCCTGTATGTTGCTGGACAGAAAATATTATCCTATAACAACGCTGTATATACTAACTATATAATTCATTCATTTATTTTTTATAATACTGTAACTGTATAGTCAAAACCTTACATGTTTGTTCTTATTGGATCAATACTCCATTTGTTTTTTATCCCTGCAGAAGAAGTATCAAGGTGGTTATTAATTGACGACAAAATAATCTGAAGCTGCCACTTATAACAAAATTAGCTCTTGTAACTCTGGCTCACATCAAGTTAGCAGTTTATTTTTTATTTAAAATTCTATTCACAGGCTGGTCATCAATGGCGTTCAGCCAACTGCGCAGAACTCAAGACATGTTTGGGTAACAACAATGTTGACGTGCAGGTGTCTTCCTGTGGTAAAAACACTGAGTGCACCAACACTGAGAAAGGACCTACGTGTATATGTAAGAAAGGATTGTTTGGTAACCCAGATATGCCACAAGGCTGTGAGAAAGGTGAGGTCTAGAGATTTATTTTTTTTCTAAAGATTTTACAAATTGATTTAGTATTATTTGTATACTGAGGGTAAATATAATGGCATTGTTTAAAACATTATTTAAAACATCTTTATTATGTTATTTAATTTATTCAAAAGAATAGAGAAAAGTTATGTTTGAAGATATTATTTTTGTCACCATCTTATATATATTGTTACTAACTCACTAACAATTTTTTTTTTAAATGCTACTATGAACAGCTCTTTAAAAAATTGCTTCGTTTAATAATTTGTTCTACTTTTATTTTAAATACTTTTTTAAAAATTTGAGATGTTTGTACAAAAAATAAACATTTATCAGGTGTTGTCTCCCATGATGGTAGCAAAACCTGCTACACCTATGCTACACACTCTGGTGATGAGGAAAGATGTGACTGTAACATGGGCTTTGCCTCCAACTGTGAGGAATGCTTGGGTAAATACATAACATTTCTCCTTATTATTGAGGTTATTTTATTCCATTTTTGCTTTGGCATTTTAAGTTATGAAAACACATAATGTCTGGGATATTTTATAATACAAATGTTACAAAAGGAAATTTACATGTTTGAAAAAAGTTATGTTGAAGATATAGAAAAATTTAAAAAGTTTTTTTTTTTTTTTGGTTTAAGTCTGGAAGAAATCTTCCATTACAAATAAGTTTTTATTGCTTTATTTAATTAAAAATTAACTGCTTATAAATATTGTAAGACCAGCATTTTTGTTAACTTTAAATTTAAAACTTTAGACATGGACGAATGTGCTGAAGGAACCCATCAATGTAATCTGGCCTATGAGAAGTGTGTCAATGTACCAGGTGGTTACAGATGTGACTGTGCTGATGGCTACACATTCAAGGGAGGAAAATGTGTTGGTAAGAGTTGTCACACAATAATAGTTTACCTAAACCTTTCTTATTTTACTCCAACTTTTTAAATAAATTAGAAATCTGGTTAATCAGCTATACAATCATTTTAGAAAGAAAGAATATTTTATCTTTATATTAGTAATGCATTATGTATTTAAATGTCTTTATAAAAACTTATCTGGAAACCTATCACAAGGAGGATAATTCTTCTTAGGGGACATATAAATACAATATATTAGAAAAGTATATACAATTGTGATAAGTACATACATTATTCATGATACAACTAAATTGGTTAATTCGTCTCCTAAATCTTTTGATTGTGCAATTTTGAATTATTTTTTTTTAAATTTCTACTTGTCACATTATTTTACTCCTATTCGGAGATTAATAAAATAAATAAACTCATAACAATGTACCTGCAGATCTAGATGAGTGTATAGAAAAGCCAGGTATCTGTCGTGAACATTCCCAATGTACCAACAAGGTTGGTTCATATGAGTGCAGCTGCTGTGTTGGCTACTTATGGAACCCAGTCTCAAAGAGTTGTGAACGTGATAATGCCAGTAAGTATAGCATGACAATGTCAGTAAATATAGCATGACAATGTCAGTAAGTACAACATGACAATGTCAGTAAGTACAACATGACAATGTCAGTAAATATAATATGACATTGTCAGTAAATATAGCATGACAATGTCAGTAAGTACAAAATGACAATGTCAGTAAATATAACATGACAATGTCAGTAAATATAACATGACAATGTCAGTAAATATAACATGATAATATCAGTAAGTATAGCATGACAATGTCAGTAAGTATAATATGACAGTGTCATTAAGTATAACATGACATTGTCAGTAGGTATAACATGACAATGTCATTAAGTACAACATGACAATGTTAGTAAGTTTAATGTTTCAAATGTTTCTTTTATTGACTGTTAGTGGAAAAAATAAGGTAAGAAGCTAAAAATAAGAATTATAAAAGGGAAGAATTAACTCTTTCATATTGATATTTTAAGTTTCCTAAATTGTGCAGCTACATTCTATCATTTATTTTCACCTCATAAAGTAGTTCTCTACACAAAACTATTATTATAATTTTGACACAACTTGATTCTGTATCTCAGTTTACAGTAAAGTATTCATTTTAAGTTTCCTTCATCAAGGTAGAGAAACAAATATTGTCATGTGGTTAAGTTCTACTAATACTACAATCCATATTTATGTTTTTTTTTCACTTACTCTTCAATCATTATCAATGTCATATTAAATTTTTTGAATTAATTTATAGACCTACTCTAAATTCTAAACGAGTATTTTGTGTGGTTTCAACAGGTGTCCCTGACCTCCCAGAGGGTGCGGCTTGCTGCGCCATCTGTAACGACGCTGTTCTCTGTGATGAATCCATCAGCAGCCCAATACCTTATTGCTACACTGATAATGGAGAGAACAAGCAGTACTCAAGCTACATGAAACTGTACCAGGATCGATGCATCAACAATCAGCCATTTGATGGAGACAAATTATTGAGAGGAAAATGTCCTGCTAAAAAGTCTCCTAAATCAGCCCCAAAGAAAATTAGAGGTGAACTTTTAAAAAATAATACATTGTATGGTCAAAATAAAACCAATATAAACAATTTTCCACATTAAACCAAGTTAAAATTCTGATCTTGGCAATATTTTACTTTAATCTCTATAAGCCTACCTACCTTCAATCGGTTACCCAACTAATGAGAAGTAATGTAAATAGTGTCATAGTTGTACAATTTTGTAGATGATTTCATTTCATTCACTCATAAATTTCTAAATTAATTTGCTGTCTTAATTTAACCTGCAAATATATCTTACATAAAAAACATTTTATTAATTTGTTCACTTCTTAAGCTAAAAACTTTTTTTTGTGTACTTATATCTCACCAATCAAAAAGAGTGTTTTCTGAACCTAGGTAAACCAAAAAAACCATCAACACCAGCTCCATTCCCAACTTCCTGTGATGCTCCCTCACTGTGTTCAGCCTTGCCACCTCCTCCTCCAAATCTGGCCTCAGGTAGGAGAGCTCTTCTTTTTCAAGAAACTTATAGACTTTAATAGAATTTTAATTTAATACAAGGAGAATATAGTAGGCTAATGGGTTCGTGGATGTACATCTTTCAATTTCTAGGTCCAGTTTGTGGTCCAGCTAACTCACAGACCCCAGAGAGCTTCCCATCATACTGTGACATGGTTAAAGCTGAATGTAAGAAATCAGGAAATCCTGCGGACTTGCCAAAGACTTCACCAATAAAAGCCAACCCAGGCAAATGCAGTGGAAGTGGACATGGGTCACCAACACCTCTTCCACGACCACGTAAACTATTTACTTAATGTTCATTGAGCTAATTAGACAGTTGATAAACTAATTTAGGTAACATTTTTCTCCATTTTGAATATTTGATCTTATTGTTACTAAAGAAAACTAAATATTCAAACGCTGCATTTATTTAACTCCTATAATGCAATGCTGTTTGGTAGATTTTTAAATACTGAAATAATATATTTGATATTCAAAATAGTAACTATTTACCCCTGGTTCAAATATAATTTATAAAACTTAAATAAAAACAAAAATGATTTGGTTTTTAGGGCATTAAACTGACATGTTGATTTTGCTCTGTTTTGTTTTGTTTTTCCATGCAGTTATTACTTTTTACTAAAGTTGTTTACGAGATAAAGTAATTTTAATTGTTTGTACTTTGAGTTAATTTTAATATAGAATTTAAAAAATTCCATATTGCTAATTCCTCATCTCTTATCCTACTTCTCTAATTCTGATTCTCTAATCCCTTATTTCTAAATTTCCTAACATGTAATCCCCAGCTGCGGAACCAATCTTCACACCCTGGACCCCCTACAGTACCTGCCAGCTTGCTGTACCAGGGGCTGAGTGTGGTGTGGGTATACAGATCAGAAACAGAGAGCTGGCACCTTACGATGATGGTAGACCAGTCAGAAATGTCAATCACTTTGAGCTCAACTCCAACAGAACCTGTTATGTTCCCTGTCCTAAACCAAAACACGGTACACATTGTTGCATACATCTTCTTACATTTATTTTCAATATAATTACATATATTGATCTCAATATAATATTTAACAATACATATCTGTTAATATCTATATATTTAAAGAAAAATACTGCACAATAGAATTAATACATTGGGCTAATTACATGTATTGGCATCATCTATATCAAAATCATGTTAAAATTCTAAAGAGTACTGTAAATAAAATAAAAAGAATATTTTAACATTGTATATTAAAATTATGGCTGCTATGTTATTTCACACTGTTAAGCAAATTGTGATATGGGCTTACATAAAGTAATAATCAAATCTATTGAGCAACACGTGGGCGAATATCCATTTGTTAAGATAAACAGACGTAACTTTGTTCAAAGATATGTTTAATTTCAACATTATTTGTTGAGTTTTAAATAAAAATAATATTTTCAACTTAACTATATATAACAACATCTTAGAGCTTAGGGGAATCCTATATTTCTAATGTAATCTTCTAGGTCAGCCTGCAAGGTCTAACTGTCCAGAGACCAGTTTCTGTAATGCCGTTGAACCTGTCTGTGGTTCCATTGGCACAGGCGCTGCCAGCCAGTTCAAGAGCGAGTGTAAACTCAACGTCACAGCTTGTCAGAAATCTGATGTACCTAACAAACTTTATGCTGGAGACTGCGATGCTGAAGACAGTAAGTTATTTGGATATTTATCTGTCTGTATAGGGTTTGAAGACAATTGCATTTTGATTGATTTATGTTCATTGACATTTTTTAGAATAGTAAGATTTATGTCAGTTTGTTGGTAGATAATTGGTTTGAAATTCATTTATTTGTGTAATAACATGTGAGGCTACTTCAAATTTATTTTATTTCTTAATTAGTATTTTGTTAGAAGCTGGGAGGAGATTGTAAAAAAAATTTCTTTAACTTCCAAGAATTAGTTACATTTTTAAATTAAATTCAGTAATAAGTTTTTTTAAAATTAATTCAATTTCTTTCTATAGGTGGAGCTAAGAAACGTTACTGTGAAGAAGCTGGGCCTGTGGATGATCTGATGACTTACAATGTAGAAAAAGATGGCCTGCACTGTGTTGGCCAGCCAGTGAATGTTGGTAACTGTGGCAACCTGCTGTGTAGCGGGGCTGAGGGCACTTGCTGTAAGGCTGTAGAATACGAGAAGATTCAAGTGGTGGCTGAATGCTTTAGCAAAGCCACTAAGAAGTCAGTTGATCATGAGAAACATATTGTAAGTATTGCATCCTTTGTCTGATTGTGTTTTCAAGTGTATAAATTTGCAAAGTATCTTTTAGATAATTCTACAGTACTGCTCCCAGCACTTTTGATTTTAATAGTTCCTGTTACATTAAACTAAGGCAAAATATAAATGTACTACCTAGAGCTAATGAGCTTAGAGCTGAAATCAATCCTAGACTATTGAGGAAAATCAACAAAAAGTACTTTTTTATAATTTGTTCAGACAATATTTGTCTGAAATTTTTAAAAAATTATCCTTAATATTTTAAACTTTTATTACCTAGGAGCAAACATTTTGTTAAAAAGTAAATTGCAATCTGCAAAGTAAAAAATGTAATATAGGCCTACTTTTCTTTTCTTCAGTATTTCTCTGCCACTAAATGCAAGTGCCAATCAATCAAACCCTAATGTAAGACTTTTTATTGGAGGTTTTACAAGAAGTGGAAATCAAGATGAATTTCTGAAAAAAATTATACAAATTCCATCAGTTAAATAAAAATTTCAAAGCTAGAACTAGGAATATTTATTTTTTTGAGTAAAAATTACAAAAATGATAATATTACAATATAACAGTTAAGGAAGTTGCCTGGTATTGGACTGACAAACATAAAAAGTTGGTAGAAAGATAATTCGGCTTGGAAAGGGCTAGTGCTTAATAGATGGTAAGTTAATAAATGTAACAGAAGTTTTCTAAGTATTATGTTAAAATAAAAAAAACTAACAATTAAAAGGAAAATAAAGATAATTACAGATTTATAAAAAAAAAATACAAGATTATTTGAAACATATTTGCTAGAATAATTAGCAATGAATTTTGGCAATAAAAAACAGTCATTCTTCAAATTTGTTTTTGATCTATTTAGAATATATTGTTTCAGTATTAGTATCACCTATTGGTGTCGCTAACTCGGGTGTTACTCGTTGCGACATTTAATGGTGTCAACCCCATCCCACCCTGAAGAAAAACAGATATCTATCTTTATAATAATTTATATATATATATATATATATATATATATATATATATATATATATATATATATATATATAGAGAGAGAGAGAGAGAGAGAGAGAGAGAGAGAGTGAGAGATAAATATAAATATATTAGCCTATGTATTATATATATATATATATATATATATATATATATATATATATATATATATATATCAGCGTGAGGACAATTGTGTTTAAGACAATCGTCTTTCGGTCTTGTCCTAACCGAGAAAGTGTACCATTCGGACTAACGATGTTCAAGCAAGCGACTATCGCTCAATTGCCGTAGATCCGGTATTGACAGCTTCAAGTTGATCAGGTATTGACAGCTTCAAGTAGATCAGGTATTGACAGCCTCAAGTAGATCAGGTATTGACAGCCTCAAGTAGATCAGGTATTGACAGCCTCAAGTAGATCCGGTATTGACAGCTTCAAGTAAATCCGGTATGGCAGCTTCGAGTTCCCAATATTATTATGGCGAGATTTTGCTTTTCTTCCACTTTCTCGTATAAATGAAGTATTGTAATAGTGCAAAAAATCGAAAGTGATATTTTCACAAATCTCGTTTTACACCTCCATGAGTCAGAAAAACAGTTTTGCAATTTTGACCGTATGTCTTTGTGCGTATGTGTGTGTGTGTCTCTGTGTGTGTGTGTGTGTATGTCTGTGAACACGATAACTTGAGTACCATTACAGCTATGTTGATGAAATAAATTTTATATATAAGTATCTTATCAAATTTGTAGTTCTGTATCAACTTTTTACGCTATTTCCGATTTCTAAAAAAAACGCATATGAATTTATAAAGTACTAACACTCCGCTCTAATAATGCTGTTCATTTTGTGCGCAATTTGTTTGTACGAGATTCTATTCTATTTTAAAAAGTTTAAGTATGTAAAAACTGATTAAAAAGCATGTAGTGATAAATAAGAATATACGAGAAAGTTGTCCTTCAAGTAGTCGTGGGGTGGGGGGGGGGGGTGGACTGAGCGTCTCAATACCTCTGCTCACCACTGACTACACAGCTTACTAATTATTGAGTTGACAAACACATGGCAATATCTGTATAAATGTACATTTTACCTAAAATATACCCGTGTTTTACATTGATAACATATGATTAACTTAATTAACATTTCACTTCTATTATAAGGTATTAA